>NC_081182.1:74635873-74855403 GCF_029867415.1 Vicia villosa
CAATTCGTTCTCCTTTTAAATTGTCTTTTGTGTTTGGGCAAGATTTTGGGCAAGAATACTCTCGTACTCTATGAATGATAAGTTTTGCTTGTAAAAAATTGTAATTAATCTAAAATTATTTATATTATTTAAAAAAATTCAACTAAAAAACCATTACCCTTAAATATATAAAATAATTTTAATGGTTACCCTAATTAAAATACAAATAAAAATAATATATCTAATTTTATAATTTAGAGATCTTTTTAATTTGAGATCTTTGATACAAATTATTAATGGAATGCATTTTGATAATTTACCTTTCAGTTTTTATTCAACAATCTACCACTCACAAAAATAAAAACATGTGTCTAACAACATGTTTTTTTCTCTTTATTTTTTTATAATTGATAACTACATTATCTTTGTGTTTTAATACACATAAAAGTGTTTATGTCTTTAAGTATTCCCATGAATAATCATGATTGTTCTATTGAGAAAATAAGAAAACATGGTGACAACAATTGAGTCTCGGCCACACAATAAACAAACCATTAAAATAAAATTTCATAAATTACATGAGATTTTTTTTACAGATGAGTAAGGCATAAATAATTTGTATGTTATTTTTTTAAAATGAATATTATGAAAAGAATCTCCCAAAAAAAATTAAAAGAATTATATTATGAAAAGAAATTATATAATTTAAATAAAAATAAAATATCAATATTAAAAAAATATATTCAAAATAATTTAAAATATACACAATAAGATAAAACAAATTTCCCACTTTAAAAATTCAAATATAAAAATATACAAAATGTGAGAAAAGTAAAATGAAAGAGATTGCATTTTTAGAGAGGGAGATAGAAAAAAAAATCGGATTACAATTTTCCACTAAACTCAAAAATATTTTATTTCAAACAAGTCTAGTTATACAGCAGAGAGTCAACTATCTTTCAAACAATTTTCCACTAATCTCACACATTTTTTCAATAAGACTATATAAAAAATATGGTTAAAAAAAAGTGGTGAAAAAAATATTAGTCTATGATAAATAAATAAAAACATAAAAATAATTTTCACTTATTTATATAGCAACATAAAATTAATTTTTTTGGAGGCAGAGTCTGCGGAACTGTCTTCCTGATAAATATTAATTGAGAAGAAGAGAGATTATTCATTCAAATCTGGACATGTCATGTGTTTTCTGCCACGTTTGTTCTTCTGTTGCATTATGGTGAAAACTTCATAAAAGCCAAGAAACAGATAGGGATAAAAAAACTCAAAAATATAGTGAGGTTTATCAAAACTATATTTTGGAAATGGAGAATTATAAGAGATATTTGAACTTTTAATGTTTTTATAAGTTTTGTATCCTATGTTTCCTATTTAAGCCATTTTAATTTTTATAGGTTATGAATCCTCTGTATTCCTGTTTAAGGCAGGATGATTGTGAAACACAGAAGACAATTCGTTCTCCTTTTAAATTGTCTTTTGTGTTTGGGCAAGATTTTGGGCAAGAATACTCTCGTACTCTATGAATGATAAGTTTTGCTTGTAAAAAATTGTAATTAATCTAAAATTATTTATATTATTTAAAAAAATTCAACTAAAAAACCATTACCCTTAAATATATAAAATAATTTTAATGGTTACCCTAATTAAAATACAAATAAAAATAATATATCTAATTTTATAATTTAGAGATCTTTTTAATTTGAGATCTTTGATACAAATTATTAATGGAATGCATTTTGATAATTTACCTTTCAGTTTTTATTCAACAATCTACCACTCACAAAAATAAAAACATGTGTCTAACAACATGTTTTTTTCTCTTTATTTTTTTATAATTGATAACTACATTATCTTTGTGTTTTAATACACATAAAAGTGTTTATGTCTTTAAGTATTCCCATGAATAATCATGATTGTTCTATTGAGAAAATAAGAAAACATGGTGACAACAATTGAGTCTCGGCCACACAATAAACAAACCATTAAAATAAAATTTCATAAATTACATGAGATTTTTTTTACAGATGAGTAAGGCATAAATAATTTGTATGTTATTTTTTTAAAATGAATATTATGAAAAGAATCTCCCAAAAAAAATTAAAAGAATTATATTATGAAAAGAAATTATATAATTTAAATAAAAATAAAATATCAATATTAAAAAAATATATTCAAAATAATTTAAAATATACACAATAAGATAAAACAAATTTCCCACTTTAAAAATTCAAATATAAAAATATACAAAATGTGAGAAAAGTAAAATGAAAGAGATTGCATTTTTAGAGAGGGAGATAGAAAAAAAAATCGGATTACAATTTTCCACTAAACTCAAAAATATTTTATTTCAAACAAGTCTAGTTATACAGCAGAGAGTCAACTATCTTTCAAACAATTTTCCACTAATCTCACACATTTTTTCAATAAGACTATATAAAAAATATGGTTAAAAAAAAGTGGTGAAAAAAATATTAGTCTATGATAAATAAATAAAAACATAAAAATAATTTTCACTTATTTATATAGCAACATAAAATTAATTTTTTTGGAGGCAGAGTCTGCGGAACTGTCTTCCTGATAAATATTAATTGAGAAGAAGAGAGATTATTCATTCAAATCTGGACATGTCATGTGTTTTCTGCCACGTTTGTTCTTCTGTTGCATTATGGTGAAAACTTCATAAAAGCCAAGAAACAGATAGGGATAAAAAAACTCAAAAATATAGTGAGGTTTATCAAAACTATATTTTGGAAATGGAGAATTATAAGAGATATTTGAACTTTTAATGTTTTTATAAGTTTTGTATCCTATGTTTCCTATTTAAGCCATTTTAATTTTTATAGGTTATGAATCCTCTGTATTCCTGTTTAAGGCAGGATGATTGTGAAACACAGAAGACAATTCGTTCTCCTTTTAAATTGTCTTTTGTGTTTGGGCAAGATTTTGGGCAAGAATACTCTCGTACTCTATGAATGATAAGTTTTGCTTGTAAAAAATTGTAATTAATCTAAAATTATTTATATTATTTAAAAAAATTCAACTAAAAAACCATTACCCTTAAATATATAAAATAATTTTAATGGTTACCCTAATTAAAATACAAATAAAAATAATATATCTAATTTTATAATTTAGAGATCTTTTTAATTTGAGATCTTTGATACAAATTATTAATGGAATGCATTTTGATAATTTACCTTTCAGTTTTTATTCAACAATCTACCACTCACAAAAATAAAAACATGTGTCTAACAACATGTTTTTTTCTCTTTATTTTTTTATAATTGATAACTACATTATCTTTGTGTTTTAATACACATAAAAGTGTTTATGTCTTTAAGTATTCCCATGAATAATCATGATTGTTCTATTGAGAAAATAAGAAAACATGGTGACAACAATTGAGTCTCGGCCACACAATAAACAAACCATTAAAATAAAATTTCATAAATTACATGAGATTTTTTTTACAGATGAGTAAGGCATAAATAATTTGTATGTTATTTTTTTAAAATGAATATTATGAAAAGAATCTCCCAAAAAAAATTAAAAGAATTATATTATGAAAAGAAATTATATAATTTAAATAAAAATAAAATATCAATATTAAAAAAATATATTCAAAATAATTTAAAATATACACAATAAGATAAAACAAATTTCCCACTTTAAAAATTCAAATATAAAAATATACAAAATGTGAGAAAAGTAAAATGAAAGAGATTGCATTTTTAGAGAGGGAGATAGAAAAAAAAATCGGATTACAATTTTCCACTAAACTCAAAAATATTTTATTTCAAACAAGTCTAGTTATACAGCAGAGAGTCAACTATCTTTCAAACAATTTTCCACTAATCTCACACATTTTTTCAATAAGACTATATAAAAAATATGGTTAAAAAAAAGTGGTGAAAAAAATATTAGTCTATGATAAATAAATAAAAACATAAAAATAATTTTCACTTATTTATATAGCAACATAAAATTAATTTTTTTGGAGGCAGAGTCTGCGGAACTGTCTTCCTGATAAATATTAATTGAGAAGAAGAGAGATTATTCATTCAAATCTGGACATGTCATGTGTTTTCTGCCACGTTTGTTCTTCTGTTGCATTATGGTGAAAACTTCATAAAAGCCAAGAAACAGATAGGGATAAAAAAACTCAAAAATATAGTGAGGTTTATCAAAACTATATTTTGGAAATGGAGAATTATAAGAGATATTTGAACTTTTAATGTTTTTATAAGTTTTGTATCCTATGTTTCCTATTTAAGCCATTTTAATTTTTATAGGTTATGAATCCTCTGTATTCCTGTTTAAGGCAGGATGATTGTGAAACACAGAAGACAATTCGTTCTCCTTTTAAATTGTCTTTTGTGTTTGGGCAAGATTTTGGGCAAGAATACTCTCGTACTCTATGAATGATAAGTTTTGCTTGTAAAAAATTGTAATTAATCTAAAATTATTTATATTATTTAAAAAAATTCAACTAAAAAACCATTACCCTTAAATATATAAAATAATTTTAATGGTTACCCTAATTAAAATACAAATAAAAATAATATATCTAATTTTATAATTTAGAGATCTTTTTAATTTGAGATCTTTGATACAAATTATTAATGGAATGCATTTTGATAATTTACCTTTCAGTTTTTATTCAACAATCTACCACTCACAAAAATAAAAACATGTGTCTAACAACATGTTTTTTTCTCTTTATTTTTTTATAATTGATAACTACATTATCTTTGTGTTTTAATACACATAAAAGTGTTTATGTCTTTAAGTATTCCCATGAATAATCATGATTGTTCTATTGAGAAAATAAGAAAACATGGTGACAACAATTGAGTCTCGGCCACACAATAAACAAACCATTAAAATAAAATTTCATAAATTACATGAGATTTTTTTTACAGATGAGTAAGGCATAAATAATTTGTATGTTATTTTTTTAAAATGAATATTATGAAAAGAATCTCCCAAAAAAAATTAAAAGAATTATATTATGAAAAGAAATTATATAATTTAAATAAAAATAAAATATCAATATTAAAAAAATATATTCAAAATAATTTAAAATATACACAATAAGATAAAACAAATTTCCCACTTTAAAAATTCAAATATAAAAATATACAAAATGTGAGAAAAGTAAAATGAAAGAGATTGCATTTTTAGAGAGGGAGATAGAAAAAAAAATCGGATTACAATTTTCCACTAAACTCAAAAATATTTTATTTCAAACAAGTCTAGTTATACAGCAGAGAGTCAACTATCTTTCAAACAATTTTCCACTAATCTCACACATTTTTTCAATAAGACTATATAAAAAATATGGTTAAAAAAAAGTGGTGAAAAAAATATTAGTCTATGATAAATAAATAAAAACATAAAAATAATTTTCACTTATTTATATAGCAACATAAAATTAATTTTTTTGGAGGCAGAGTCTGCGGAACTGTCTTCCTGATAAATATTAATTGAGAAGAAGAGAGATTATTCATTCAAATCTGGACATGTCATGTGTTTTCTGCCACGTTTGTTCTTCTGTTGCATTATGGTGAAAACTTCATAAAAGCCAAGAAACAGATAGGGATAAAAAAACTCAAAAATATAGTGAGGTTTATCAAAACTATATTTTGGAAATGGAGAATTATAAGAGATATTTGAACTTTTAATGTTTTTATAAGTTTTGTATCCTATGTTTCCTATTTAAGCCATTTTAATTTTTATAGGTTATGAATCCTCTGTATTCCTGTTTAAGGCAGGATGATTGTGAAACACAGAAGACAATTCGTTCTCCTTTTAAATTGTCTTTTGTTTTTGGGCAAGATTTTGGGCAAGAATACTCTCGTACTCTATGAATGATAAGTTTTGCTTGTAAAAAATTGTAATTAATCTAAAATTATTTATATTATTTAAAAAAATTCAACTAAAAAACCATTACCCTTAAATATATAAAATAATTTTAATGGTTACCCTAATTAAAATACAAATAAAAATAATATATCTAATTTTATAATTTAGAGATCTTTTTAATTTGAGATCTTTGATACAAATTATTAATGGAATGCATTTTGATAATTTACCTTTCAGTTTTTATTCAACAATCTACCACTCACAAAAATAAAAACATGTGTCTAACAACATGTTTTTTTCTCTTTATTTTTTTATAATTGATAACTACATTATCTTTGTGTTTTAATACACATAAAAGTGTTTATGTCTTTAAGTATTCCCATGAATAATCATGATTGTTCTATTGAGAAAATAAGAAAACATGGTGACAACAATTGAGTCTCGGCCACACAATAAACAAACCATTAAAATAAAATTTCATAAATTACATGAGATTTTTTTTACAGATGAGTAAGGCATAAATAATTTGTATGTTATTTTTTTAAAATGAATATTATGAAAAGAATCTCCCAAAAAAAATTAAAAGAATTATATTATGAAAAGAAATTATATAATTTAAATAAAAATAAAATATCAATATTAAAAAAATATATTCAAAATAATTTAAAATATACACAATAAGATAAAACAAATTTCCCACTTTAAAAATTCAAATATAAAAATATACAAAATGTGAGAAAAGTAAAATGAAAGAGATTGCATTTTTAGAGAGGGAGATAGAAAAAAAAATCGGATTACAATTTTCCACTAAACTCAAAAATATTTTATTTCAAACAAGTCTAGTTATACAGCAGAGAGTCAACTATCTTTCAAACAATTTTCCACTAATCTCACACATTTTTTCAATAAGACTATATAAAAAATATGGTTAAAAAAAAGTGGTGAAAAAAATATTAGTCTATGATAAATAAATAAAAACATAAAAATAATTTTCACTTATTTATATAGCAACATAAAATTAATTTTTTTGGAGGCAGAGTCTGCGGAACTGTCTTCCTGATAAATATTAATTGAGAAGAAGAGAGATTATTCATTCAAATCTGGACATGTCATGTGTTTTCTGCCACGTTTGTTCTTCTGTTGCATTATGGTGAAAACTTCATAAAAGCCAAGAAACAGATAGGGATAAAAAAACTCAAAAATATAGTGAGGTTTATCAAAACTATATTTTGGAAATGGAGAATTATAAGAGATATTTGAACTTTTAATGTTTTTATAAGTTTTGTATCCTATGTTTCCTATTTAAGCCATTTTAATTTTTATAGGTTATGAATCCTCTGTATTCCTGTTTAAGGCAGGATGATTGTGAAACACAGAAGACAATTCGTTCTCCTTTTAAATTGTCTTTTGTTTTTGGGCAAGATTTTGGGCAAGAATACTCTCGTACTCTATGAATGATAAGTTTTGCTTGTAAAAAATTGTAATTAATCTAAAATTATTTATATTATTTAAAAAAATTCAACTAAAAAACCATTACCCTTAAATATATAAAATAATTTTAATGGTTACCCTAATTAAAATACAAATAAAAATAATATATCTAATTTTATAATTTAGAGATCTTTTTAATTTGAGATCTTTGATACAAATTATTAATGGAATGCATTTTGATAATTTACCTTTCAGTTTTTATTCAACAATCTACCACTCACAAAAATAAAAACATGTGTCTAACAACATGTTTTTTTCTCTTTATTTTTTTATAATTGATAACTACATTATCTTTGTGTTTTAATACACATAAAAGTGTTTATGTCTTTAAGTATTCCCATGAATAATCATGATTGTTCTATTGAGAAAATAAGAAAACATGGTGACAACAATTGAGTCTCGGCCACACAATAAACAAACCATTAAAATAAAATTTCATAAATTACATGAGATTTTTTTTACAGATGAGTAAGGCATAAATAATTTGTATGTTATTTTTTTAAAATGAATATTATGAAAAGAATCTCCCAAAAAAAATTAAAAGAATTATATTATGAAAAGAAATTATATAATTTAAATAAAAATAAAATATCAATATTAAAAAAATATATTCAAAATAATTTAAAATATACACAATAAGATAAAACAAATTTCCCACTTTAAAAATTCAAATATAAAAATATACAAAATGTGAGAAAAGTAAAATGAAAGAGATTGCATTTTTAGAGAGGGAGATAGAAAAAAAAATCGGATTACAATTTTCCACTAAACTCAAAAATATTTTATTTCAAACAAGTCTAGTTATACAGCAGAGAGTCAACTATCTTTCAAACAATTTTCCACTAATCTCACACATTTTTTCAATAAGACTATATAAAAAATATGGTTAAAAAAAAGTGGTGAAAAAAATATTAGTCTATGATAAATAAATAAAAACATAAAAATAATTTTCACTTATTTATATAGCAACATAAAATTAATTTTTTTGGAGGCAGAGTCTGCGGAACTGTCTTCCTGATAAATATTAATTGAGAAGAAGAGAGATTATTCATTCAAATCTGGACATGTCATGTGTTTTCTGCCACGTTTGTTCTTCTGTTGCATTATGGTGAAAACTTCATAAAAGCCAAGAAACAGATAGGGATAAAAAAACTCAAAAATATAGTGAGGTTTATCAAAACTATATTTTGGAAATGGAGAATTATAAGAGATATTTGAACTTTTAATGTTTTTATAAGTTTTGTATCCTATGTTTCCTATTTAAGCCATTTTAATTTTTATAGGTTATGAATCCTCTGTATTCCTGTTTAAGGCAGGATGATTGTGAAACACAGAAGACAATTCGTTCTCCTTTTAAATTGTCTTTTGTTTTTGGGCAAGATTTTGGGCAAGAATACTCTCGTACTCTATGAATGATAAGTTTTGCTTGTAAAAAATTGTAATTAATCTAAAATTATTTATATTATTTAAAAAAATTCAACTAAAAAACCATTACCCTTAAATATATAAAATAATTTTAATGGTTACCCTAATTAAAATACAAATAAAAATAATATATCTAATTTTATAATTTAGAGATCTTTTTAATTTGAGATCTTTGATACAAATTATTAATGGAATGCATTTTGATAATTTACCTTTCAGTTTTTATTCAACAATCTACCACTCACAAAAATAAAAACATGTGTCTAACAACATGTTTTTTTCTCTTTATTTTTTTATAATTGATAACTACATTATCTTTGTGTTTTAATACACATAAAAGTGTTTATGTCTTTAAGTATTCCCATGAATAATCATGATTGTTCTATTGAGAAAATAAGAAAACATGGTGACAACAATTGAGTCTCGGCCACACAATAAACAAACCATTAAAATAAAATTTCATAAATTACATGAGATTTTTTTTACAGATGAGTAAGGCATAAATAATTTGTATGTTATTTTTTTAAAATGAATATTATGAAAAGAATCTCCCAAAAAAAATTAAAAGAATTATATTATGAAAAGAAATTATATAATTTAAATAAAAATAAAATATCAATATTAAAAAAATATATTCAAAATAATTTAAAATATACACAATAAGATAAAACAAATTTCCCACTTTAAAAATTCAAATATAAAAATATACAAAATGTGAGAAAAGTAAAATGAAAGAGATTGCATTTTTAGAGAGGGAGATAGAAAAAAAAATCGGATTACAATTTTCCACTAAACTCAAAAATATTTTATTTCAAACAAGTCTAGTTATACAGCAGAGAGTCAACTATCTTTCAAACAATTTTCCACTAATCTCACACATTTTTTCAATAAGACTATATAAAAAATATGGTTAAAAAAAAGTGGTGAAAAAAATATTAGTCTATGATAAATAAATAAAAACATAAAAATAATTTTCACTTATTTATATAGCAACATAAAATTAATTTTTTTGGAGGCAGAGTCTGCGGAACTGTCTTCCTGATAAATATTAATTGAGAAGAAGAGAGATTATTCATTCAAATCTGGACATGTCATGTGTTTTCTGCCACGTTTGTTCTTCTGTTGCATTATGGTGAAAACTTCATAAAAGCCAAGAAACAGATAGGGATAAAAAAACTCAAAAATATAGTGAGGTTTATCAAAACTATATTTTGGAAATGGAGAATTATAAGAGATATTTTAACTTTTAATGTTTTTATAAGTTTTGTATCCTATGTTTCCTATTTAAGCCATTTTAATTTTTATAGGTTATGAATCCTCTGTATTCCTGTTTAAGGCAGGATGATTGTGAAACACAGAAGACAATTCGTTCTCCTTTTAAATTGTCTTTTGTTTTTGGGCAAGATTTTGGGCAAGAATACTCTCGTACTCTATGAATGATAAGTTTTGCTTGTAAAAAATTGTAATTAATCTAAAATTATTTATATTATTTAAAAAAATTCAACTAAAAAACCATTACCCTTAAATATATAAAATAATTTTAATGGTTACCCTAATTAAAATACAAATAAAAATAATATATCTAATTTTATAATTTAGAGATCTTTTTAATTTGAGATCTTTGATACAAATTATTAATGGAATGCATTTTGATAATTTACCTTTCAGTTTTTATTCAACAATCTACCACTCACAAAAATAAAAACATGTGTCTAACAACATGTTTTTTTCTCTTTATTTTTTTATAATTGATAACTACATTATCTTTGTGTTTTAATACACATAAAAGTGTTTATGTCTTTAAGTATTCCCATGAATAATCATGATTGTTCTATTGAGAAAATAAGAAAACATGGTGACAACAATTGAGTCTCGGCCACACAATAAACAAACCATTAAAATAAAATTTCATAAATTACATGAGATTTTTTTTACAGATGAGTAAGGCATAAATAATTTGTATGTTATTTTTTTAAAATGAATATTATGAAAAGAATCTCCCAAAAAAAATTAAAAGAATTATATTATGAAAAGAAATTATATAATTTAAATAAAAATAAAATATCAATATTAAAAAAATATATTCAAAATAATTTAAAATATACACAATAAGATAAAACAAATTTCCCACTTTAAAAATTCAAATATAAAAATATACAAAATGTGAGAAAAGTAAAATGAAAGAGATTGCATTTTTAGAGAGGGAGATAGAAAAAAAAATCGGATTACAATTTTCCACTAAACTCAAAAATATTTTATTTCAAACAAGTCTAGTTATACAGCAGAGAGTCAACTATCTTTCAAACAATTTTCCACTAATCTCACACATTTTTTCAATAAGACTATATAAAAAATATGGTTAAAAAAAAGTGGTGAAAAAAATATTAGTCTATGATAAATAAATAAAAACATAAAAATAATTTTCACTTATTTATATAGCAACATAAAATTAATTTTTTTGGAGGCAGAGTCTGCGGAACTGTCTTCCTGATAAATATTAATTGAGAAGAAGAGAGATTATTCATTCAAATCTGGACATGTCATGTGTTTTCTGCCACGTTTGTTCTTCTGTTGCATTATGGTGAAAACTTCATAAAAGCCAAGAAACAGATAGGGATAAAAAAACTCAAAAATATAGTGAGGTTTATCAAAACTATATTTTGGAAATGGAGAATTATAAGAGATATTTTAACTTTTAATGTTTTTATAAGTTTTGTATCCTATGTTTCCTATTTAAGCCATTTTAATTTTTATAGGTTATGAATCCTCTGTATTCCTGTTTAAGGCAGGATGATTGTGAAACACAGAAGACAATTCGTTCTCCTTTTAAATTGTCTTTTGTTTTTGGGCAAGATTTTGGGCAAGAATACTCTCGTACTCTATGAATGATAAGTTTTGCTTGTAAAAAATTGTAATTAATCTAAAATTATTTATATTATTTAAAAAAATTCAACTAAAAAACCATTACCCTTAAATATATAAAATAATTTTAATGGTTACCCTAATTAAAATACAAATAAAAATAATATATCTAATTTTATAATTTAGAGATCTTTTTAATTTGAGATCTTTGATACAAATTATTAATGGAATGCATTTTGATAATTTACCTTTCAGTTTTTATTCAACAATCTACCACTCACAAAAATAAAAACATGTGTCTAACAACATGTTTTTTTCTCTTTATTTTTTTATAATTGATAACTACATTATCTTTGTGTTTTAATACACATAAAAGTGTTTATGTCTTTAAGTATTCCCATGAATAATCATGATTGTTCTATTGAGAAAATAAGAAAACATGGTGACAACAATTGAGTCTCGGCCACACAATAAACAAACCATTAAAATAAAATTTCATAAATTACATGAGATTTTTTTTACAGATGAGTAAGGCATAAATAATTTGTATGTTATTTTTTTAAAATGAATATTATGAAAAGAATCTCCCAAAAAAAATTAAAAGAATTATATTATGAAAAGAAATTATATAATTTAAATAAAAATAAAATATCAATATTAAAAAAATATATTCAAAATAATTTAAAATATACACAATAAGATAAAACAAATTTCCCACTTTAAAAATTCAAATATAAAAATATACAAAATGTGAGAAAAGTAAAATGAAAGAGATTGCATTTTTAGAGAGGGAGATAGAAAAAAAAATCGGATTACAATTTTCCACTAAACTCAAAAATATTTTATTTCAAACAAGTCTAGTTATACAGCAGAGAGTCAACTATCTTTCAAACAATTTTCCACTAATCTCACACATTTTTTCAATAAGACTATATAAAAAATATGGTTAAAAAAAAGTGGTGAAAAAAATATTAGTCTATGATAAATAAATAAAAACATAAAAATAATTTTCACTTATTTATATAGCAACATAAAATTAATTTTTTTGGAGGCAGAGTCTGCGGAACTGTCTTCCTGATAAATATTAATTGAGAAGAAGAGAGATTATTCATTCAAATCTGGACATGTCATGTGTTTTCTGCCACGTTTGTTCTTCTGTTGCATTATGGTGAAAACTTCATAAAAGCCAAGAAACAGATAGGGATAAAAAAACTCAAAAATATAGTGAGGTTTATCAAAACTATATTTTGGAAATGGAGAATTATAAGAGATATTTTAACTTTTAATGTTTTTATAAGTTTTGTATCCTATGTTTCCTATTTAAGCCATTTTAATTTTTATAGGTTATGAATCCTCTGTATTCCTGTTTAAGGCAGGATGATTGTGAAACACAGAAGACAATTCGTTCTCCTTTTAAATTGTCTTTTGTTTTTGGGCAAGATTTTGGGCAAGAATACTCTCGTACTCTATGAATGATAAGTTTTGCTTGTAAAAAATTGTAATTAATCTAAAATTATTTATATTATTTAAAAAAATTCAACTAAAAAACCATTACCCTTAAATATATAAAATAATTTTAATGGTTACCCTAATTAAAATACAAATAAAAATAATATATCTAATTTTATAATTTAGAGATCTTTTTAATTTGAGATCTTTGATACAAATTATTAATGGAATGCATTTTGATAATTTACCTTTCAGTTTTTATTCAACAATCTACCACTCACAAAAATAAAAACATGTGTCTAACAACATGTTTTTTTCTCTTTATTTTTTTATAATTGATAACTACATTATCTTTGTGTTTTAATACACATAAAAGTGTTTATGTCTTTAAGTATTCCCATGAATAATCATGATTGTTCTATTGAGAAAATAAGAAAACATGGTGACAACAATTGAGTCTCGGCCACACAATAAACAAACCATTAAAATAAAATTTCATAAATTACATGAGATTTTTTTTACAGATGAGTAAGGCATAAATAATTTGTATGTTATTTTTTTAAAATGAATATTATGAAAAGAATCTCCCAAAAAAAATTAAAAGAATTATATTATGAAAAGAAATTATATAATTTAAATAAAAATAAAATATCAATATTAAAAAAATATATTCAAAATAATTTAAAATATACACAATAAGATAAAACAAATTTCCCACTTTAAAAATTCAAATATAAAAATATACAAAATGTGAGAAAAGTAAAATGAAAGAGATTGCATTTTTAGAGAGGGAGATAGAAAAAAAAATCGGATTACAATTTTCCACTAAACTCAAAAATATTTTATTTCAAACAAGTCTAGTTATACAGCAGAGAGTCAACTATCTTTCAAACAATTTTCCACTAATCTCACACATTTTTTCAATAAGACTATATAAAAAATATGGTTAAAAAAAAGTGGTGAAAAAAATATTAGTCTATGATAAATAAATAAAAACATAAAAATAATTTTCACTTATTTATATAGCAACATAAAATTAATTTTTTTGGAGGCAGAGTCTGCGGAACTGTCTTCCTGATAAATATTAATTGAGAAGAAGAGAGATTATTCATTCAAATCTGGACATGTCATGTGTTTTCTGCCACGTTTGTTCTTCTGTTGCATTATGGTGAAAACTTCATAAAAGCCAAGAAACAGATAGGGATAAAAAAACTCAAAAATATAGTGAGGTTTATCAAAACTATATTTTGGAAATGGAGAATTATAAGAGATATTTTAACTTTTAATGTTTTTATAAGTTTTGTATCCTATGTTTCCTATTTAAGCCATTTTAATTTTTATAGGTTATGAATCCTCTGTATTCCTGTTTAAGGCAGGATGATTGTGAAACACAGAAGACAATTCGTTCTCCTTTTAAATTGTCTTTTGTTTTTGGGCAAGATTTTGGGCAAGAATACTCTCGTACTCTATGAATGATAAGTTTTGCTTGTAAAAAATTGTAATTAATCTAAAATTATTTATATTATTTAAAAAAATTCAACTAAAAAACCATTACCCTTAAATATATAAAATAATTTTAATGGTTACCCTAATTAAAATACAAATAAAAATAATATATCTAATTTTATAATTTAGAGATCTTTTTAATTTGAGATCTTTGATACAAATTATTAATGGAATGCATTTTGATAATTTACCTTTCAGTTTTTATTCAACAATCTACCACTCACAAAAATAAAAACATGTGTCTAACAACATGTTTTTTTCTCTTTATTTTTTTATAATTGATAACTACATTATCTTTGTGTTTTAATACACATAAAAGTGTTTATGTCTTTAAGTATTCCCATGAATAATCATGATTGTTCTATTGAGAAAATAAGAAAACATGGTGACAACAATTGAGTCTCGGCCACACAATAAACAAACCATTAAAATAAAATTTCATAAATTACATGAGATTTTTTTTACAGATGAGTAAGGCATAAATAATTTGTATGTTATTTTTTTAAAATGAATATTATGAAAAGAATCTCCCAAAAAAAATTAAAAGAATTATATTATGAAAAGAAATTATATAATTTAAATAAAAATAAAATATCAATATTAAAAAAATATATTCAAAATAATTTAAAATATACACAATAAGATAAAACAAATTTCCCACTTTAAAAATTCAAATATAAAAATATACAAAATGTGAGAAAAGTAAAATGAAAGAGATTGCATTTTTAGAGAGGGAGATAGAAAAAAAAATCGGATTACAATTTTCCACTAAACTCAAAAATATTTTATTTCAAACAAGTCTAGTTATACAGCAGAGAGTCAACTATCTTTCAAACAATTTTCCACTAATCTCACACATTTTTTCAATAAGACTATATAAAAAATATGGTTAAAAAAAAGTGGTGAAAAAAATATTAGTCTATGATAAATAAATAAAAACATAAAAATAATTTTCACTTATTTATATAGCAACATAAAATTAATTTTTTTGGAGGCAGAGTCTGCGGAACTGTCTTCCTGATAAATATTAATTGAGAAGAAGAGAGATTATTCATTCAAATCTGGACATGTCATGTGTTTTCTGCCACGTTTGTTCTTCTGTTGCATTATGGTGAAAACTTCATAAAAGCCAAGAAACAGATAGGGATAAAAAAACTCAAAAATATAGTGAGGTTTATCAAAACTATATTTTGGAAATGGAGAATTATAAGAGATATTTTAACTTTTAATGTTTTTATAAGTTTTGTATCCTATGTTTCCTATTTAAGCCATTTTAATTTTTATAGGTTATGAATCCTCTGTATTCCTGTTTAAGGCAGGATGATTGTGAAACACAGAAGACAATTCGTTCTCCTTTTAAATTGTCTTTTGTTTTTGGGCAAGATTTTGGGCAAGAATACTCTCGTACTCTATGAATGATAAGTTTTGCTTGTAAAAAATTGTAATTAATCTAAAATTATTTATATTATTTAAAAAAATTCAACTAAAAAACCATTACCCTTAAATATATAAAATAATTTTAATGGTTACCCTAATTAAAATACAAATAAAAATAATATATCTAATTTTATAATTTAGAGATCTTTTTAATTTGAGATCTTTGATACAAATTATTAATGGAATGCATTTTGATAATTTACCTTTCAGTTTTTATTCAACAATCTACCACTCACAAAAATAAAAACATGTGTCTAACAACATGTTTTTTTCTCTTTATTTTTTTATAATTGATAACTACATTATCTTTGTGTTTTAATACACATAAAAGTGTTTATGTCTTTAAGTATTCCCATGAATAATCATGATTGTTCTATTGAGAAAATAAGAAAACATGGTGACAACAATTGAGTCTCGGCCACACAATAAACAAACCATTAAAATAAAATTTCATAAATTACATGAGATTTTTTTTACAGATGAGTAAGGCATAAATAATTTGTATGTTATTTTTTTAAAATGAATATTATGAAAAGAATCTCCCAAAAAAATTAAAAGAATTATATTATGAAAAGAAATTATATAATTTAAATAAAAATAAAATATCAATATTAAAAAAATATTCAAAATAATTTAAAATATACACAATAAGATAAAACAAATTTCCCACTTTAAAAATTCAAATATAAAAATATACAAAATGTGAGAAAAGTAAAATGAAAGAGATTGCATTTTTAGAGAGGGAGATAGAAAAAAAAATCGGATTACAATTTTCCACTAAACTCAAAAATATTTTATTTCAAACAAGTCTAGTTATACAGCAGAGAGTCAACTATCTTTCAAACAATTTTCCACTAATCTCACACATTTTTTCAATAAGACTATATAAAAAATATGGTTAAAAAAAAGTGGTGAAAAAAATATTAGTCTATGATAAATAAATAAAAACATAAAAATAATTTTCACTTATTTATATAGCAACATAAAATTAATTTTTTTGGAGGCAGAGTCTGCGGAACTGTCTTCCTGATAAATATTAATTGAGAAGAAGAGAGATTATTCATTCAAATCTGGACATGTCATGTGTTTTCTGCCACGTTTGTTCTTCTGTTGCATTATGGTGAAAACTTCATAAAAGCCAAGAAACAGATAGGGATAAAAAAACTCAAAAATATAGTGAGGTTTATCAAAACTATATTTTGGAAATGGAGAATTATAAGAGATATTTTAACTTTTAATGTTTTTATAAGTTTTGTATCCTATGTTTCCTATTTAAGCCATTTTAATTTTTATAGGTTCTGAATCCTCTGTATTCCTGTTTAAGGCAGGATGATTGTGAAACACAGAAGACAATTCGTTCTCCTTTTAAATTGTCTTTTGTTTTTGGGCAAGATTTTGGGCAAGAATACTCTCGTACTCTATGAATGATAAGTTTTGCTTGTAAAAAATTGTAATTAATCTAAAATTATTTATATTATTTAAAAAAATTCAACTAAAAAACCATTACCCTTAAATATATAAAATAATTTTAATGGTTACCCTAATTAAAATACAAATAAAAATAATATATCTAATTTTATAATTTAGAGATCTTTTTAATTTGAGATCTTTGATACAAATTATTAATGGAATGCATTTTGATAATTTACCTTTCAGTTTTTATTCAACAATCTACCACTCACAAAAATAAAAACATGTGTCTAACAACATGTTTTTTTCTCTTTATTTTTTTATAATTGATAACTACATTATCTTTGTGTTTTAATACACATAAAAGTGTTTATCTCTTTAAGTATTCCCATGAATAATCATGATTGTTCTATTGAGAAAATAAGAAAACATGGTGACAACAATTGAGTCTCGGCCACACAATAAACAAACCATTAAAATAAAATTTCATAAATTACATGAGATTTTTTTTACAGATGAGTAAGGCATAAATAATTTGTATGTTATTTTTTTAAAATGAATATTATGAAAAGAATCTCCCAAAAAAAATTAAAAGAATTATATTATGAAAAGAAATTATATAATTTAAATAAAAATAAAATATCAATATTAAAAAAATATTCAAAATAATTTAAAATATACACAATAAGATAAAACAAATTTCCCACTTTAAAAATTCAAATATAAAAATATACAAAATGTGAGAAAAGTAAAATGAAAGAGATTGCATTTTTAGAGAGGGAGATAGAAAAAAAAATCGGATTACAATTTTCCACTAAACTCAAAAATATTTTATTTCAAACAAGTCTAGTTATACAGCAGAGAGTCAACTATCTTTCAAACAATTTTCCACTAATCTCACACATTTTTTCAATAAGACTATATAAAAAATATGGTTAAAAAAATGTGGTGAAATAAATATTAGTCTATGATAAATAAATAAAAACATAAAAATAATTTTCACTTATTTATATAGCAACATAAAATTAATTTTTTTGGAGGCAGAGTCTGCTGAACTGTCTTCCTGATAAATATTAATTGAGAAGAAGAGAGATTATTCATTCAAATCTGGACATGTCATGTGTTTCTGCCACGTCTGTTCTTCTGTTGCATTATGGTGAAAACTTCATAAAAGCAGAGAAAAAGATAGGGATAAAAAAACTCAAAAATATAGTGAGGTTTATCAAAACTATATTTTGGAAACGGAGAATTATAAGAGATATTTTAACTTTTAATGTTTTTATAAGTTTTGTATCCTATGTTTCCTATTTAAGACATTTTAATTTTTATAGGTTCTGTATCCTCTGTATTCCTGTTTAAGGCAGGATGATTGTGAAACACAGAAGACAATTCATTCTCCTTTTAAATTGTCTTTTGTTTTTGGGCAAGATTTTGGGCAAGAATACTCTCGTACTTTATGAATGATAAGTTTTGCTTGTAAAAAATTGTAATTAATCTAAAATTATTTATATTATTTAAAAATGTTCAACTAAAAAACCATTACCCTTAAATAAATAAAATAATTTTAATGGTTACCCTAATTAAAATAGAAATAAAAAAATATATATCTAATTTTATAATTTAGAGATCTTTTAAATTTGATATCTTTGATACAAATTATTAATCGAATGCATTTTGATAATTTACCTTTCAGTTTTTATTCAACAACCTACAACTCACAAAAATAAAAATATGTGTCTAACAACATGTTTTTTCTCTTTATTTTTTTATAATGGATAACTACATTATCTTTGTGTTTAAATACACAGAAAAGTGTTTATCTCTTTAAGTATTCCCATGAATAATCATGATTGTTCTATTGAGAAAATAAGAAAACATGGTGACAACAATTGAGTCTCCGCCACACAATAAACAAACCAGTAAAATAAAATTTCATAAATTTCATGAAATTTGTTTTACAGATGAGTAAGGCATAAATAATTTGTTTGTTATTTATTTATAATGAATATTATAAAAAGACTCACCCACAAATAAATTAAAAGAATTATATTATGAAAAGAAATTATATAATTTAAATAAAAACAAAATATCAATATTAAAAGTATATTCAAAATATTTTAAAATATTCACAATAAGATAAAACAAATATCCCACTTTAATTTTTTAAAATATTTTTAGGGTTTTCTCTCTTTTGGAGCGGTGATTTCCGGTGAACGATTTCAGACGAGCACGATTTCCGGCAAACGGCAATACTACAGAACCAAACTTCTCAATCTGAAGGTTTTAACTACTGAGGCTGCTTTAAACTCCTTGTCTTCGGCCTAGGGAGCTAATCAGTAGAAGAAGCTCTTAGGGTTTAGGAGGTAGGGTTTTGTGATGGGGCGCAGCCGGCCAAGGAAAAAGGCGGCACAAACCCCGTCGGCAAGGATTCGGGTGTTCTCACCAGGCACAAACTCAATCGAAAAGACCTCCACCATGAAACAACACGACACAATCGTCACAGATCGATCGACACTAGAATCAATTGTAGAAGGAATAGAAAGCGAAGAACCAGAAAAGAAGGAAGCCACAACTGAGATCAACCCACCACAACTCTGGGTGGATGTGATTAAAGGCAATAGGCTACCATCAAATGGAGGAGAGATTGAATATACACCACCAACGATAGTGAATGGGGAAGTGGAAGTTATTATAGAGGAACAAGATGTGGTATCTGAAATGCAGTTCTGGGCAAATGCTCTCATTATGTATGCGGTTGGCAAAGACTTATCCATGAATGCAGTGAAGAAATTTATGATGAACACATGGAATTTCATTACCCTACCTGATCTTTATTATAATGAGGAGGGATATTTCTTGGTCAGATTTAGAACGAAGAGTGACAAATATGCAGTACTCATGAGGGGACCATACACCATCTTCAAGAAGCCTATTCTTCTTCATGAATGGACACCAAATTTCACATTAGAAGATGATGTACTGAGGGTACTTCCGATCTGGGTTATCTTTCCCCAGTTACCTTTAATCTACTGGGGTGATAAGAGCATTGGGAAAATTGCTAGTGCAATTGGGAAACCAATTATGACAGACGAGTGCACGGCAAGGAAATTAAGAGTATCATACGCACGAGTCTTAATTGAGGTTGATGTTACCAAAGAATTGAAGAACGAGATAATAGACAGGACTCCACAAGGTGGTAAAATGACACAGAGGATTGATTATGAATGGAGGCCCTCTTTCAGCAGCAAGTGTAACAAGGTAGGCCATGTGTGCAAACAGAAAGAGGCAAAGAAAATCGAGCAAAAGGTCTGGCAAAACAAGAAAGGAGCAATATCAGAAGCTGTGAACAAACCCTTGATAGTACATGAGCAAAAGGACACCCCTGAATGCAGTATTAACAAGGGAAATGAAGGTAGAAATATTAAAGATACTGAAATGGAACAAGCTATTGAGGCAAATATATAAGAGATTTGGAAGATTGTCAGATCTGGAAGCCATAGCAAATGAAAACAACATACTACACTAAAGAAGAAGGATGTAATAGAAGCTCCAGAATTGCTTAGCACAAATGGCTTTGATGTCCTTGAAGTTGGCAACTGCTTTGAGGATGTTGAGGACAAGGTACCATGATGATTAGCTGGAACATAAGAGGGATTAATAAACAAGCTAGATGCAGTGAGGTCAAAGCCCACCTCAGAAAATTCCAGGTTAGTTGTGCTATTTTATTGGAAACTAGAGTTAAAGCCAATAATGCTGATAAGATCAGGAATAAAGTAGGAAAGGACTAGAACTATAGGGATAATTATAACTCTCATCCTAATGGTAGAGTGTGGCTCATGTGGAAATCTAATACCTGGGATGTTAAAGTTATAAAGGAGACTGATCAGGTTCTTCATAGTGAGATGTATAGGAAAGATGGGAGTTTTTCTCATTTCCTCTCTACTGTGTATGCTCATAACCAAATTGCCAAGAGAAAACAACTGTGGGAGGACATACAAGAGATTGGTAACACTGTGAAAGGTCCTTAGATTGTTATAGGGGATTTTAATAATGTTCTCAAGTTTAATGACATAATTGGAGGCACTGAGGTCCACCATAATGAATACTGTGACTTGGAGAACATGATGAATGATACTGGCTTACATGAACATGAGACAATGGGGAATTTTTACACATGGTCTAACAAACACACTAATGGGATAATCTATTCAAGGATAGATCGAGCTCTTTGCAACACATAGTGGTTTCTCCAATTTGCTACTAGTGAAATAGAAATTCTTAATCCTCATATCTCTGACCATTCACCATTACTAGTGAAAATGCAGCCTGCTTGTAGGAATGGTCGAAGAGCAAGATATAGATTCAGATTTTTAAATTGCATCACTGAGAAATCCCAATACAATGATATAGTGAAGAATAGTTGGGATCAAGAGCAACAGGGCAGACCAATGTACATACTTTGGAAGAAACTCATGAGGCTCCAACCACACCTTAGGAAACTTACCACAGAAGTAACAAGAGGTGTGCAGAAGATCCAAGATAGTAGACAAATGCTGGATCAGGCTCAGAAAGCTCTATCTGCTGACATGTTTAATCAACAACTCATTGAGACTGAAAAATTCTGGAGTGCAGAAGTAATTCACAATAATGAGCTTGAAGAGAAAATCTTACTGCAGAAATCCAAAATTAATTGGCTCAAGCTAGGAGATGGTAACAACCAATATTTCTATGCCAACCTCAAAGAGAAAAATAGACAAGCATCATTACACAAGTTAGAAGACAGGAATGGGAGAAGCCTAACTGAGTTTACTGATATGAAGGATGAGATCCCGAAGTTCTATGAAGAGTTGATTGGCAATGCATCCCCAACACTCCTCCATGTGGATATAGAAGCTCTTAGAAGAGGAAGACAATTGTCAATGGAGAAACACAATTGGCTTATCCAGCCAGTCACTGAGACTGAAATCTAGCAGGCCTTGCAAAGCATAGGTGACAACAAAGCTCCTGGGGCAGATGGATATAATGCTATGTTTTTCAAGAAAAGTTGGCAAATCATCAAAGGAGATGTGATAAATGCAATCCAAGAGTTCTTCCAACAAAACAGAATGTATCTCCCTATGAATTGTGCCCTGGTAACCTTGATACCAAAGACCAAAGATGCCAAACACATGAAAGATCTAAGACCAATAGCCTGCTGCACCACAATATATAATATTATCTCAAAAATCTTGACTCTTAGACTAAGCACAGTGATTGGTGAAGTTGTGGATGAGAGTCAATCAGCTTTTGTCCCTGGTAGAACAATCCAAGACAACATTATAATGGCCCATGAGTTGATTACAGGATATAACAAAAAACATTTGTCCCCAAGATGTACAATACAAATGGATTTGCAGAAAGCATACAATACTGTTGAGTGGAGTGCCCTTGAGAACATTATGAAGGAACATAACTTCCCTCAGAAATTCATTGACTGGACAATGATCTGCATTGAAACTGTGTCCTATAGATACACTATCAATGGTCAAGCTAGCAAGATCCTCAAGGCAAAGAGAGGGCTGAGACAGGGAGATCCCATCTCACCTCTTCTCTTTGTTTTGATAATGGAATATCTCCATAGATGTATGGTAAAGCTGAAGGATAACTCTCACTACAAATTCCACCCTAAATGTGCAAGAATGAGAATATCAAACATCTGTTTTGCTGATGACCTACTGCTTTTTGCTAGGGGTGATGAATCTTCAGTTATCCAAATGATGACAATGTTCCAGCATTTCTCTGCAACCACTGGATTGAAGGCTAATCCTAAGAAATGTAAAGTGTATTTTGGAGGTACAAATGAGGTGGAAAAAAAAGGAAAATTCTGAAAATCACTAGCTTTGAGGAAGGGCAACTACCATTCAAATACTTGGGAGTTCCACTAACCAGTAGAAAACTCTCCATTAGCCAATGCCAACCTCTGCTTGATAATATTGTTAATAAAATCTGCCACTGGACATCAAAACTATTAAGCTCAGCTGGTAGATGTCAGTTGGTTAAGAGCACTCTCTTTGCAGTGGCAGCCTACTGGATGCAAGTGTTTCCCCTGCCTAAGAAGATTATCCACCAAGTGGAGGCAGTGTGCAGAGACTTCCTGTGGAGTGGCAAGGAGAATAGTAAGAAAGCCCCTATAGCCTGGGACAAAGTGTGTGATCCTAAGAGTGCTGGAGGGTTGAATATCACAGCTCTTGAAGATTGGAACAAAGCAACAATGCTTAAGCTCCTATGGAACATCCATGGGAAGAAAGACAAGTTGTGGGTCAAATGGCTCGATGCGTACTATATGAAAGGCAGAGACCTCTTTCAGATTCAGAACCAGGCTAATTGGTCTTGGATGCTTAAACAGATTCTAAAGGAAAGAGATGATATTGAAGATAGGCAGACATGGAGCAACATCCTTCACCAAGACAGGTTTCACACCAAGCAGTGGTATCAAGCAATAAGGGGAGAGAAAGAACAGTTGCCATGAAAACAGGTTTTCTTCTCTAATGTTGCGAGACCTCGTGCCTTATTCCAGCTATGGCTGTTGTTCATGGGGCGTTTGGCAACAAAAGACATGCTGATTCGATTTGGTGTGAATATGGAGACAACTTGTAGTTTTTGTAGCGAAGCTGAATCCATAGACCATCTGTTTTTTGAATCCATGAAAACAAGCTATGTTTGGAAGACAATACTGAATTGGAAGGGTATGTGAAGGAACCAAGACAATGGATACTTGAAAAGATATGGCTGACTCAAGAATGTCGCAAGAAGGGCTGGAGGCGTCATCTGCTTCGATTAACTGTGGCTGAAACCATATATTTCATATGGAAAACAAGAAATGAAGCCATTTTCAATCATGTGCATTTGGACCCAATTGAAGACATTAGGACTTGTGTTATGACTAGGAGCAGTTTATCTAAGCATATTCGTGGGCACATAGATAATCTAAATATGAGGTTTAGATAACATGTCTGATCAGTTAGGTGTTGTGCTTTTGTTTAGAACCTGGATCCTTTAGGATCGGATTGTAATAACTGTTGTTGTGGAATAAAATTCTTATATTCTCCAAAATAAAATATCCCACTTTAAAAATTCAAATATAAAAATTCACAAAATGTGAGAAAAGTAAAATGAAAGAGATTGCATTTTTAGAGAGGGAGATAGAAAAAAATTAGATTACAATTTTCCACTAAACTCAAAAATATTTTATTTCAAACAAGTCTAGTTATACAGCAGGGAGTCAACTATCTTTCAAACAATTTTCCACTAAACTCTCACATTTTTTCAATCAGACTATATAAAAAATATGGTTAAAAAATGTGGTGAAATAAATATTAGTCTATGATAAATAAATAAAAACATAAAAATAATTTTCACTTATTTATATAGCAACATAAAATTAATTTTTTTGGAGGCAAAGTCTGCTGAACTGTCTTCCTGATAAATATTAATTGAGAAGAAGAGAGATCATTCATTCAAATCTGGACATGTCATGTGTTTTCTGCTACGTGTGTTCTTCTGTTGCATTATGGTGAAAACTCCATAAAAACAGAGAAATAGATAGGAATAAAAATACTCAAAAATAGATTGGGATAAAAATATTCATAGAAAGTTCAATTTGGAAGAGTTTTATTTGATGCATTTGGAAAGATAGAAATCACATCAGGTTCAATAATTCAATATATATTTAGTGAGGTCTATCAAAACCATATTTTGGAAATGGAGAATTATAAGAGATATTTTAAATTTAAATTTTTTATAAGTTTTGTATCCTCTGTTTCCTATTTAAGACATTTTAATTTTTATGATCTTGCTAACCAGTGCCCTTCGGACAAAGGTTAAGCATTCCAAGAAAAGAAAATATTTTATAGAAAATTTCGAGGCATTAAATACGTAGATTACCGAGATAAATTTACTATTTTTAATGTCTTAACCATTGCCCTGATCGCACTGGTTAGTATTTCCCTAATTTTTTCTCTAATTTTTATAGGTTCTGTATCCTCTGTTAACCTGTTTAAGGAAGGATGATTGTGAAATACAGAAGACAATTCGTTCTGCTTTTAAATTGTCTTTTGTTTATGGGCAAGAATACTTTCGTACTCTATGAATGATAAATTTTACTTGTAAAAAATTGTAATTAATCTAAAATTATTTATATTATTTAAAAAAATTCAACTAAAAAACGTTTACTCTTAAATAAATAAAATAATTTTAATGGTAACCCTAATTAAAATACAAATAAAATAATATATATATAAACCTGCAGAATCCTCAGATTTAAGGATTGTTGTCCTAAGGCTGGTGTTGTTGTTTTGGCTATTACCGTGTTGTTATTGAAACTTCTCATAACTTCTAGTTGGTTCTGAATTATAAAAAGAATATGAACAAGATTAACTTTAAGAATCACCCACAAAAATGAATAAAATGATCTTTTCAAGAAATAGCTTTTTAGATAAAAAGATGGTAATGTTTATAGTATATGAATTGTTGTGTATTTTTATCCCTAGAATGAAGTAAAATTTGAGGTATCTTTTACAAAAGGTTAGGGTACCGTCTTAGGTTTGTTAAGTCTTAGGGTTTTTTATGCATCCAACATTCATAATATATATATATATATATATATATATATATATATATATATATATATATATATATATATATATATGACTCGTTTGTTTTTTTAAATACCAATAACACTTTCAATAAAAATGAAAATTAAAAAGGTTCTCGTCTTTCTTTAAATGAGATATGTTTTTAGTTCATTCTAGACTGTTTATATAGTGGTCGATATTTCACTGGTTTAGTGTTAAAATTGAAAAAATTAAATAAAAAGTAACAATAAAAAGTAACCATAAAATATGACAATACATTATCAACTTCGTTGCATTTTCATTCCATTTCTTCTTCTATGAAAAATAGCTCATAACAAAATAAAATAATAGGAACTAAATTAACTTTTTAAAGAAAATGATATATAAGAGGTATCTTAAATATGAATTCAATATAAAAAGCAATGTCACTTGTAAATAATAAAAAATGAGATAAATATTAGTTATTGATAAACAGTTAAAAACTTAAAATAAATAATTATCACTTATTTATATAAAACATTTGGGACACATTCATTATAAAAAAAAATAATAATAGTGGTAGAAGAACAAATATTTGTCAATTATGAAAAAAATATGAGACAAATAATTTATAACACAGGCTAAGTATCTGTCAATTATGTAAAAAATATGAGACAAATAATTTATAACACAGGCTAAATATTTGTCAATTAATTTTTATAACATAAAACACATAGATTTTTAATAAGGTAAAGAAGAAAAAATATTGATTATTGGAATTCAATATTTATTTATTATTAATAAATTTGCAATATAATTATTATTTTGTATTATATGGGTATTGCAATCTCCACTTTTTTCTTTCTAATTTTTTTGGTAAATAGATAAAGAAGAAGAAAGAGATAAAAAATACATCGATAAAGAAATTAATAGTACAAATTAAATGGGAAAATAGATATAAATACTAAAGTATAAATAAAAAAAAATATTTATCATCAATAAATATAAATAAATATGTTCCTACATATATTTCGTTGATGCATAAATAACAACACAAATATTTATTATCCATAATCATAATGAAAAAATAATTGTTATTAAATAAAAAATATTAATTATGAGTATTCAATTTTATGTATTATACATAAATTATGAAACATGTTTATTTATTTTTATTTTATGGTAATTGATATGTCTACTTTTATAAAAAATAATTAAATATGTATGAGATAAATTCTTATATATGATATATGTAACAAAACGGCTTATTTCTAAAATTCATTTTATTTAAAATATGTCTTGATAAGAGGTTGGAAAAAAGATAATTTTTTTTAAATATTACAAATAAAATAGAGTACCGGAGATATTAATAATAATAATAATAATAATAATAATAATAATAATAATAATAATAATAATAATAATACTATTAAAAATGACACAAATATTAATTCTTAATAACCGTTAAAAAGTAGTTCCTACATATTTATCATTGATAAATATTAAAAATTGGACAAATATATATCATCCTTAATATAAAATAAATTCTGAACACCCTATAAAGTTGAAAAAGATATGAATTTATCTTTAGCGGTTTTTTTTATAAAGAATTAATTTTTATAAACTAAAAATTACTAACACTTATTATTCAATATTTATTTATTATAAATAATGTAACATCCTAAATTCTCTAAGCATGAGAATAAAGACTAATGAACCTAATGGCAACTAAGAAAGAGAAGTTAGTGGAAATCAAAAGCGATTGATTAGAATCTAACTAAATGGCAAACTAGTAACTATATCTTAGTTACAGGGTAAATTGGTCTTGTTCCAATTAGTGAATAACATAAGGCCTTGTTTGGTTACATATGCCATTCTTTTATTTCAAGAAATCATAATTTAGTAATAAGATTGGAGGGAGAGAAAGTGAAGAACATGGGAAATGAAGAAGGGATGTCCAAGATTCTTCACCATCAACATGCATGTGCAAGATACTTAGAGATATCAAAATTTGATTTCAAGGATCATGCTTAGTGTGTGTGGATCATCATCATCTCCATCATCAATTCAGAATTTTTGTACTCAAGGTGAGTTCCATAGTTAGAACATGGGGTAGGAATTTGGGTTTTGTGAATTGCATGTTTGGGAACAAGGATTAGAATGAGAAAATTGTTGATGCATGTTGGTATTGATAGGTGTGTTGATACATGTATATGCTGCTATAGAATGTTGTTACATGTTAGGGTTCGAATTTGGATTGTTGGGGAACCTATGGATGAGTTAGAACACTATTGGAACTGGTTTTATGCAAGAAAACGTGATTTTTGCTTCTGGTTCAGTAAGCAATCGATTGCAGGGGTCAAGCAATCGATTGCACTATGAAAAATTGACTTTCTGCGCTTCTGGTTCGGCGAGAAATCGATTGCACACCAGTACAAATCGATTGCACCTGACAGAAAATCATCCCTTTACTGTTTCGACCATAACTGGAGTTTCGTAACTCAGAATTGGGCGCCGTCGAAGGCATTGGAAAGCTAATGGAAAGGGCTACGAGATGTCTAAGCTTCCACAACATTAGCATACTATTAAGTACTAATTAAATCCATGTGAATATTCTTGTACCTTGGTTACTAAAAGATAATACTCGAATAATTGATTCGTTAACCGTCCTAAGGGCCGTAGTGCCCAAGTGTTCCTTTAAGAGGGTAGTAGGCATCATAGAATGAGCGGTGATGAAAATCAAAGCTAGCCATGTTCACTAAAGATGTTTAGGTATTATAGCTTGTGAAGCTAAGCAAGTGAACCAAGAGGCGAGGAGACCTTACAACTTGGTGAAACTTGTGTACGTCGATAAACAAAATATGGATACGGTAAGCTGAGCCTTAGGATACCTAAACTAAGATATATGAACAAATTCTAGCCTGATATTCCCTCTTTGCTATCAAGCGACTTCTTCTAAAATTCTACAATCTAATGGTGTAGTAAGTATGTGACGAGGGGTTAGAGGACATACAAAAGGACAGTAATTGCGAGTAGGCACGTTACATAATTATTGGCTACTTCTTGTGAAGAAATTCCAAGGATGCCCCTGTGCCACATATATTGCAGGCATTCTCGGGCTTTCGTCTCGGGAATGGGTCGACTCCTTAGTTCAGGAGTTATTCTTCGGGGATGAACTCCCGGGGATGTGTACCTCACCTTCTCCTTTTGTTGTTTCCTTATGGGTGAATTTTTATGTGAGATTTGGACCCAGGAAATTGGACGAATTGAATCGTTGTAGCGATTCAATGTCGGTTCCATAGTTATCTATAGTCATATGAGTTACTTACCATGTAGATTGAAAAGGTATGTTTTGGGGTCTTGTTTCGAGGGCAGATAGGCAGGTAAACCCGGAAGACCAGACCTTGAGGGTAGCTCCCGACAGAAGGTTGGCAGGTAAATCCGGAAGACCCATTCTGGAGGAAACATGTACCTAATATTCGAAAATGTGATATGTTCTCAGTGGATCCAATTGGATGGTCAGTGGACACTCAATCGTGGTGCTACGAGTTGATAGGCTTTCCTGTACTGGATAGTGAGGAAACCTTAGGATCTGAGATGGATTTGTAGATTATGTATGTATCTTGTAGAGCCGAGAGGACCCATAAGATAGGGGAACTCACTGAGATTTAGTAATCTCACCCCATTCATCTTATTATTTTTCAGGTACCATGCAAGATCGAGTTTTGCTAGATGCCGGGATCAAGAGCTTTTGATCGGATGTCGTGAAGACCGTGCCTAATCTTTTCTTCCGCTGTGTATTAATATCTTTGTGTAGATATATTCATTGTATCCATCTTCAAGATGATTTTGAAATGTATACACTTATGTTATTATTCCTGACTTTTGTATGTACTCAATACCAGTTATTAGTATTCTGCTGATATGATTCTAGACACATATTGGTAGGGTATTACAAATAAAGTTTGCAACATTCAATTTTTTTAAAAGTTTTTTGTGAATTGATACATATACTTTCAAGTAAAAATATTTTAAGACAAAATGCAACAAATATTTATGATGACTTATTTATTTTAAAAATAGTTTATTCTTAAACTTGCTTTGTTAAACACATAAAGGACAAAAAATATGAAAATATGTCATAAAAAAGATAAATATTAAAAGTAAAACAGAACATTAGATATTAAAAATTGTATACAAATTTACTTCTCAAATTATAATATAATAATAATAATAATAATAATAATAATAATAATAATAATAATAATAATTTAGTTTTTTAAAAGTTCCTCTTTCTATGATTTATTTTATGATCTCATTGTTTTCAAAGATATATTATTGTTTGAAGTTTTTTTTTTATATTTCATATAAACTAAATTATTATTAGAGATGTAATGTTGTTAAAAAGTTTGTTCTTAAATTTAAATTTTAAGTATTTAGTTTTTTTATTAATTATTTATAATTAAATTATAATTTACAAATTAATGTGAAGCTCGACCTTATTAGAGTTTGACCTAACTCATAAGTATAAATATTTTATTAAATATTATAATGAAATTATAATTTACAAATCAATGTGAAACTCGACTTTACTGGAGTTTGACCTAACTCATCCTTATAAAATCGGCTTATAAGATGAGGGATATCACTCTATATAAACTATTTCAATGCTCTATCTCCAACAAATGTGGGATTTGGGATCTTTTTAATATAACCTCTCACGCCCAGTATTTGTTATGGGTTTGGTGTGTGGATTGAAAGTGGGCGACCAAATATTTGATCGATAGGCTCTGATATCATATTAGATTTTGACCTAACTCATCCTTATAAAATCAGCTTACAAGGAGATGGGTGTCACTCTATATAAACTATTTTAAAACTCTATCTCCAACCAATATGAAACTTGAGATCTTTTCAATATACTTGTACAAAGCACTTGTTAAGCACGTGTGAAACGGATGGCTTGCATTTTGCACGAGTTTGTTGGTAGTTATAACAAAAAAAAAATGTTGGAAAAACTCACTTTTAACCATTCTTAAATTTTACAAAGGAAAATGAAGTCCTTAATGTTCTATTGTCACATGCTCAGCTATATTATACATCTTCAAAGTGATTTGACATTTGACATTGCATAAATAAATTAATATTCTAAGATTTACATTTCAATCACAATTTTCTCATATCTAAGATCATTGCATTAGTTTCACATACATGAAATCTAGCCAAGCTAGCAACAGGCTATTCTATAATTCTAAAGAGCTTTAAGAAGAACATACACCACCATAAAGCACAAAAAAATCCTTGAAGTCCTCATAATGCTTTGTTTGTCTCTTATATTAGCCTCCATAATGCATTGTTTGTAGAACCAATGTGAATTATCATAGTAATTGATTATGCTAACCACAAATATTTGAACTACCTATGGATTAAGACATCTTCAAAATTGGTTACATTGGCCTTCAAGTCACCTCATTTAGTTTCTTGGAAAATCCAAAACAAATGATTCAATAGTATGACATTGGATAATAATATGCATTTTGTTCCACTTTGGAACCAGAATAGGTGTTGATTAATGATGTAGGACTCTGAAAACATTCATGTTGATCTCTCTTACGGTGATGTGGGATGGTCCTACAAGTTTAGTAGTCTAAAACCTAAATCAGTTATAGAGTCCAAGACGAGTCTAGTGAAAGATAGAGATAAAAAAAGTGTCCCTTAGATCTCACAACTGGTGATTATATGTGTTGGATAGTTTCAATAGGGTAGTGCATTGTTGGACTTGAGACTTCACACACAAGAGGGGGGGTGAATTGTGTGGTTTGGAAAAACATGGGTTTTTAAAACTTTTGAAAAATTAATCAGAGATTGAAAGACACCAGGAATTATAGAGGTTTGGTCAAAAATAAAAAAGACTTAATCCTTTCCCCAAGACTTGGTCTTGAGATTTTCCAATATTTCTTGAGATCTTTTAGTAGGAAAACTCACGAACCCCCTTATACAAGGAAATGGTGGTTGTCCTATAACTATAATAATATAAGAGAATAGATATGGACGTTTGCGTCTTTTCTAATAAATTGTTGAGACTGAAATGATCAAGCTTCCTTCCCAACTGTAGACTAAAGTGGTTAGTCTTCTCTGCACGAAGATGGACCTTGTAGCGGTTAGTCTTCAAGTTAAAAAATGTATCTAAGCTTAATTGGTTTAGCATGATAACCAAATAACCTTTTGAGATTTTAACCATGATTACTCAAAACCTATCATGGTTTTAATTGGGCTAACCATGAACCAATGGTAAGATCTTCAAAGCTAGATGATATTCAATCTATATATATATATATATATATACACACACACACACACATAAAAACTATTAGGCACTGGTAATATAATCCTTAACCATAAGCTTTTAACATGACAATATTTATCAAGGTGCATGAACAACATTCTTGGTGAACTTATACAATGCTAACCTTCCAGAATTATATGAACATCTCACTAACAAATGGAACTTTCCTCACAAAAGCATTTGGCTATAAAAACTAGTGAGAGGAAGTGAAAAATAAAATTTAGAGAGAGAGAGTGTGTGTGTGTGTGTGTGTCAATACACAAATTGAGTTCTGGATGATTCGAAATGAGAAATGGAGTCTTAATTTATAGGCTTGAGGTTCTCCAAAAAATGAAATAGCATTAAAGAAAAAAGTAGTTGTTTATAATCAATTGACATAATCAATTAAGGTTTAAAAATCAATCGTATTTCAGTTCCAAAATGGACATGTAAGATATATAGCCCTTCTCCACACATTGTTGGAAGTGAGAGTTGGTAAAAACATGACAATGAATAAGCCCATCATATGTTTATTTATTATACACATCATTCATTTGGAGAGACTTTTAAAAGGTGTTGCTTTGATCATAACGATTGACATTCGTCTTCATTGTTCATCTTCAGGAACAAAGACTTAAAAACATGTATACTTTTTCTTTGTATAATTTCTACAAATAATCTCCATTTATAACTTTTAAGCTGCAAAGAATAACCTGCAAAATACTTAAGGTTTCACTTTTGGTGCCCACTTCATCTTCTTGGACCCAGGTGCATTAGTCACTGAAGATCTAACATTTTTACCTCTAGATTTTTTTAGTTTGAAAACAAAAAATATTTTAAGTGTCTTGATTTCCTATAGTAGGTACAATCGTACTCTGGACACTTTCTCTTTTCTATCGAGAATTTATATTCCTTGTAGGACCTTTGAGCATATCTTATCTTCTTCGTTTGAAAATGATTCTTTTACGTTTCTCCCCAAGGTTGATGTCTTTTCTTTTCTTTGTTCAACTGTAGAAGAAACTTTTTCATCTTCTTTACTGTTCTTTGAACAAGTGAATCCTTCGTATGATGTTGATCGTTCAATGATAGAGTATTTTCTTTCAAAGGATTGAATTGGAGTTGCATGATATGAACAGGATGAGGATGATGAATCTTTATTTTGGTTTTGTTCATATTTGAGTAGTTGAATCAACTCGTCCATTTTCTTTATGATTTCCTTATTTCTTGATTTTTCATGAAATTTATGAAGATTTTCGTCTATAGATTTAATTCTTCCATTCTTAATCCTGAGATATATGTTAGCAAAATAATTTCTGATAAGGTTTCCTATGAGTCTACTGCTAAGAATATTTTTAAAGTTAATATCTTCGCCTCGTGTGTTCATCTTCTCTAACTTGATACTTGGAGAAACTCTATATATCTTTTATAGAGTATCCCACATTTTCTTGTCGGTTTTACAATGACGAACATAAAAAGGTTGTTATAATCTAAAGACATAACTATGGATTTTTTGGATTTGAGATCTAAATCTATTTTTGTCTTTTCTTCTTTGGTCCAAAGAGAATATATAAGGTTTTTCCACTTCTTCATCATTTACTTGATGAGTAGGGCAAACCACACCATTGATTATAATTTTTCATAAATCATGATATATACTTTGAAGAAAAAATTTTAAATTTAGATTTTCCGAATATCAAAACTATCTTTTTAAAAAATGGTGGTATGTTTAAAAAAGATCTTGTGTTGAAAACCATCTTCCTCTTAAGACGATTAGTCCTTAAACAGGAGTTAGACTCTGATGCCACTTGTTGGACTTGAGACTTCACACACAAGAGGAGGGGGTGAATTGTGTGGTTTAGAAAAATATGGATTTTTAAAATTTTTGGCAAATTAATCAGGGATTGAAAATATTTTCTAATTCTAAGCAGCGGAATTAAAATATTAAAATATGGAAATAAACTTTTGGTGAATAGCGGAAACAACTTTTGGTGAACATGGATCAAGAAGTAGTCAACGAGTTCGTCCAAAGACACATAATCTATAGATTTGGAATCCCTTAGACCATTACAACTAATCAGTGTTCAGTGGTAAAAAATGCAAGAGTTTGCCAAAGGAAGTAGGGATTCAATTATTGACATCTACACCTTATTTTACCCAGGAGAATGGTCAAGTAGAAGCAGCAAATAGGGTAATGTTTGGTATAATAAAGAATAATTTGGCAAATAAGCCAAAGAACTGGCATAAAACTTTAAATCAAATTCTTTGGGCTTGCAAAATATCCCCTAAGGAAGCAACAAATGTAACTCCTTTTCAATCAACTAGTCGAGATATGTCTTCAATCAACTAGGATTCAAAGGTGGTGTGAAATCCCATCCGAATCTTACTGGAACATGACGATTGATGAACTATTTGATTTGGATGAAGAGAGATTGAATGCATTAGAGTTTCTAAGAAGGAAGAAGAAAAGAGTAAAAAAATCATACAATAAGAAGGTCAAGTCTAAAACTTTTTCGACTGAAGAGTTAGTATGGAAAGTAATCCTACCCATAGATCGAAAAGATAAAACATTGGACAAATGGTCTCCAAATTGGGAAGGACCGTTCCAAATAGTTTAAGTCTTTTCGAATAATGCGTACGAAATTGAAGAATTATCAAAAGATAGAAGACTCCTGAGGGTAATGGAAAATATTTGAAAAAATATAAGCCTATACTTCAGGAAGTTAAAATAAGAACAAAGTAAAAGCACACGCGGATTAAAAGCCATATTGGAAAAATAAAATGCCAAAAATGCCTAAGTCATTACAACATTTTTAAGAAATTTGAAGTTACAAAAACTGAGCATGGAAATTAGTTGGAAGCGGTGTTCGATTATGGAGTTTTGGAGAGTATGGGTATCGATTTCGGTCCCCAATTTCTGGGCCCTTCGACTTAATAAATTCCCATCTTAATCTCTTTATTAAGCTCCTTGCGATTAAGATTTTTGAGCACGTTGTGACGCTCTTTAGCTTTCTGGATTTTGCATGCAGTTCTTTGATTTGTGAAATTATGGTATTCATATATAAGTTGTCCTAAGAGAAGTTGAGACATTAACCTCTGAACAACATGCAATGGAAGTATAAGCATTATTTAAAACAATAGTGGAAAGTAATTAAGCACACAAAATTGTTAACCCAGTTAAGTATTGTCATACCCCAAAATTTGCCCATCATATTTCACCATATTTTGACTCACATGACTTACAAATGCTCAAGCACTGAGGAATAAGCACACTTACCTGTCTCCTAAACAACAACCTTCCAATTAGGGTTTTGCTTTTCTCAAAGGAAAATCAGGTTCTGATACCTCAAGTGGACTTCATAGCTTCTCATATGCCTCGAAGAATCCTCATGCCAATTTTCAAGCCTTGATTCATAAGATTGCTCAATCAATTGCTCAGAAAGTCAACTGTCGATTATGCTAGGTCAAAAGTCAACTATGGTCAAATTACAGTCAAAACTCCTGATTTTTGGTCAACATCAACATTCTGAAGTCACATTCATCATTTGATCAAGGTTTGATCATTATTCATCAAGGAAAGCTCATAAATTAACAAATATCCAAGTTACTAATTTAGGGTTTTGAACTAAAAGTCAACCCAACTTTGACTGATCATATCTCTTTCATTCTTTATCATAAATTCCCCAACCAAAGCTCATTCCCAGTGAAATTCAATTGTATACAACTTTGATGTTGGGACCAAGTCCAAGGAATGCATCATTTGAGAGATATGAGCTAATACCTTACAGGTCCTTCTAGAAGCTCGCAAAAAGCTATTTTTTTGTCAGGACCAATATCTTCAGGATAAAACCTCTAAATGCATAAAAGGTTCCAAAGTGGCTTATAGAGGACATATTGGGCTTTTCAAAAAGTCTTAGATCATCTCCATATGATAAATATTAAATAAGTTATGACTGGTGCAAGTTGGGCAAAATTTGGAAAAATGTGTGAAACCCTAATTGGTAAAATTCCAACTTTTGAGTAATGAGCCTATAATTTTAGATTATCCACGTGATTCAAAACTCAAGAGAGGCCCAGTGATCATATAAATTTTATTTCATGATTTTATTTTATTTATATTTGATTTTATTCATTTAAATTCAAATTAAATCTAATAAAATCACTTTTAAATGAAATAAATTTTATGATCCAATCTCCATTTATTCAATAAATCCTAATTTAATCCAATGACCAAGATTAAAGGGAAAATATGCTTGAAATAAAATTGATCTAAAAATAGAAAGATTTAGTGCAAATCTTTTTAATTTTCCACCTCACCAAATTTCTTCATGACCAAGCCCATTGAGAACCCTGATTCACTTGCCTATATATTCATGACATTTTTCACGTACAAAAAAAAAGAGGTTTTGCAGCCAAGGACAAGGTTACCAAGTCACAAAATTTTCAAGGAGAGGACAAAATCGTGTTCAACATCCAAGCGAGTTTCAAAGAAAAATAATCACTCCATTCTATTCCTGAGGTAATGTATGGTGAGAAGGTATCAATAGTTAGGTCATATGAAGCTTGAAACACTCATTACACGTTTGCCATATTCATGCATATCTTCTGATTTTTATATCTGGCAATTCTTTGTGTTTTAATCCAAGCTAACGATTTCCTTGAGTCCCTGGCATGGTTTGGAGAAGATTTGGATCGATTGTTCTGAAGCTTTAACGTGTGGAACGTTGGTTACCATGATTAGGGCAAGAAGCTTCAAGTTGCTCGTTCTCATATGTACATGATTTTATAGACCAAACCGTGACCACCAATGAACTCGTAGCACCCCATTTAGGGGGTCTGGGTATCTTTCTTTTTTGTTCATGGAGTTTTGTGTAGGTTTCAGAAGTTGCAGTCATGGCCATGATCTCCCTAGCAAAATCCGCAAGTAACTGCGTAGCAAACTCCGCAGGTAATTCCGCAGAGTTGAAGGAAGGTGACGATGAACAGTGGCGTTGAAACCTTGACCATCACGCGTGGCACGATGCAGCTTTCCCATTCGTTGGTCAACAACGGAGCTTTCTCTCTTTCCGTTTGATTGGCTCGCGTGCACATATGGGGCCCAATCCTAACCTTTTTTACTTTTCAATATTTGTTTGTTTATTCTTATTTATTTATTTTGGTGTGTTTATATTACAAGCGACAGTTGCAGTTGAGATGGTAAGGAGGGTGCTGAGCTATGAAGCCTCTGCTCGATCCCCAGGCTAGACAATTATTTTTGCGATTTCCTTGATCACAGATCCAATGCTTCTGGCCACCGAGAGTCCATGATACGCCCCAGTTTCCACCCTCAGATCTTCCCAACACCCAGATCCAATGTCCACCAAATCGGAGATGTACCATGCACCCTCTAAGCTGCAACGCACAGGATCCAGCGCCCTTCAGCTTTCTATTTTGTTTGTTTTTCTGTTTTTTTCCTACTTTTTCTTCTTTGTTTTAAGTTTAATTAAATTAACCATTAGCTTTTCTGATTTTCATTAATTAACCATTAGGATTAGGTTAGATATTAGTCAATAATTAGGAGTAGAATTAATTTTAAATGAATATAATTAGTTAATTTTTAGGATTAATGTTAGGATTAATTTTAATAAAAAACTATTAATTTTTAGTTTTTATTAATTTAGCCACTTAGGTTTATTTATCTAATTAATTAGGATTAACCAATAGTTGAATTTAGTAAATTTAATTAATTAGATTTATAATTAGTTTTTTAGGTTTAACCTCAACTTTAAAAAACCCATAGGAAACCCCACTAGGTCTTCTAACCCATAAGGTAGATGTTGCCCATTAAGTGTAGGTTTCTCCCTTAGGTGAATATTGTCATTAGGAGTTTTAGACACAAGGTTTGTAACCATTAGGTTTTTTTAAATTTAGGTTTTCACATTAACTCTGATTTTTCCTAACTGCAATATTTCATCGCGATCTTCTCTTCTCATCTCATACTCTATGATTGTCGCGTGCCTGTTAATTTTTATTTATTTATTTAATTTCTGTTATTTAAATTTTAGAAACTGATGTATAGGTCTCAAAGTTTTTTTGTAATAGTAATTAGGATTTACTTTCCACTTTTAATTTCTGCATTCCCCCGTTTTTGTTATGTACCCCCTAATCCCGAAGCCCTGTAATAGCATAGATTTATCTTTCTGCTTTTACTTTCCACACCTTATAACTGTTAGATGTATGTTAATAGGATTGTATGGAAAGATAAAATTGAATCTAGTTCACCTAATTCAAAGATTAAATATCTGAATCTAACTCACGTGATTGCTGCACACACCCACCTTTAGGGTAATTCCTCTTCGCTGCCTTCGAATAAATAGTCAAGTCCCTTGGATGTAGGGATACCTTAGCACCTGCTGCCTTCGATTCAAATCATGACAGTCTCTTCGGAATAAAGACTTTATTAAACAAGGAAAATATACTTATGAACATAAAAAGAATTCATTTTTCAGGAAGAAAAGACTTATCAAGCTTGGTATATAATCTACTTCTCACAAACTTAAACTTAATGACCAGTTACACTCAACCTACAGTACTCGTCAATGTCATCCGGCATCGCTCACACCATAATTCATTTCTAACCCAAAGTAGAGAGAACTACTATATCATCTCGACAACGATCTCTCAGCACACCTCAACAACACATCAGACATCCATATCAATCGTATCGACGATCTCTCAACCGACACAACCAACACGGAAACATTAAGCTTCGATACCCATAAAGATTGTTAGCTCTAAATCCATGTCTGAAATCCAGATACTAACAGATAATCATCCTAGATAAGGATTCAAGAAGTTTATCTCAAAAACAACCCAAATCCCTAGCATAGAGAAAAAATCTAAGATAATAATTAACAAAGATTTGTAAAGCAAGTTTCATATAACGCCATGGGCGACAAATATACATGAGTTCAAGGTAAATATATATATATATATATATATATATATATATATATATATATATATATATATATATATATATATATATATATATATAACACCCAACTAAGAGAAATTCATAGAGAGAAAGAGAGATAAAACCACAAATCTTTCGGTTTGTCAGCGCCGGTTGATGAGCAATCCACCTTTGAATCACCGAATGCAAGACCCATAGTTGTTATCTAAGCTAATCCTAAAGAAAAATGAGGTTGATGGAGTTGAGAGAACAAAAACCCTCTCCCAAAACCATACTCTAAAAAAATCTATTTACTCCTATTTATACACTTATTTGATATGTGGTGCTTTCTGGACCATACAATATTAGTGGCCCAAACACTAAAACAAAATTTGCTGACGCAGCTCAGTTCGCGGCTCGAACTCTGTTCGCGACGCGAACTGAACGAAATTCCCCACATCAGAATTCACACAAAAACAAGTTGGCTGATAACACTCAGTTCGCGGCTCGAACCCTGTTCGCAGCGCAAACTGAGCGAATCTTCACTCCTTTGCTTTCCAAGCTCTCTTCAATATTTTCTCAAGTTTAATTCTTCAAGTACTTCGAAATCTTTCATAATCCATCCTTATTTGCACATGCATCCAAAGCCTCGAGAATACCTACAAAATGACACAAAAACTACCAAAAGGTATAAAAGTATATGAAAATACAATTATTCACAAAGTATACGTATTTATATACAAAACGGAGAATTATTCAACGAATATCAACAAAAATCTCGATAAGTGCCACAAAACATATAAACAAAATAAGTACATTTTGGCACTTAACAACTCTCCCCAACTTAAACTTGTTTGTCCTCAAACAAGGCCAAATAAATCATAGAATCAAAAGTAATAGACCAATGAATCGTGAATCAACAAGTTTCAAAAACCAAAAACAAATGTATGGCTCAATACAAAAACGTATAAACAAAGTAAATACTTACCACTATACTACAATGACAACATGTAAATGAAACGAATCCTAAGTACAAAAATCATGCAAAACATTCTAAAACAATACATGCTATCTCATGAATCACACCTAGCAAAATTCATCAATGGATGAAGAACACACAAAGGTGAAGGACTTTTAACACTCATCCAACAATCTTGCAAACAAAAGATTAAATTATGCATTCATCCAAAAATTACATTGAAGATATAAAAGCAAGAATCACAAGGATTTTTCAAGGTTGTAGCATGGCTCGGTTAACAAACAAGGGATAAGTCCTAAGGCTAATCGAAACAAAAACTTGCCTAAATCTAAGGGAGTAATTATTTCCACAAAGTTTCACGCACCAAAATCTCGATAAAACTTCTTCTCCATCACAAGTTGTCAAACCAAAACATACTACTTATTAGCATAATTATTATGTACTCTTTTTGTGTTTGTTTTTCAAAACTTTTTCTCTTTTTTTCTTTCTTTTTCTTTTCTTTCTTTTTCACTTTTTTTCCTTTTCTTTCCACAACCTCATACCAACCACAACATAAATAGTAAACATCCTCTCCCCAACTTGAATACAACTATCATCATAATAAGAATACTCCATACTTTCTAAGGCAAGGTAAAAATTCACACTATAAATCATAGTTGAGGTGTTCAAGAAAACAAAGAATCAATCATCCATGCAAAAATGAAAACTAAACACTCAAAGATAAGTATTTAGCAAAAACAACATGGACATTGACAAAAAGCTCAAAATTGTTAACAAATGCTCACACACTCACAAGGTGAATTGACTATTTGGTTATGGTGGTTGTGCTCAAAATGAAACAAGTGCCTTGATCACTTTCATGCTTTCATAAAATCAACATAAACAAAAGATTAAGCATAATAAAATCCAGTTAAAATAAAGATTGTGGCCTCCAGCATATGTGAACAATGAAAGCTTCCTCACATTTATGGTTTGGGAACTAAAGTGATTCAATCAACAAGCAAGTAATGTAAAGGAATGAATGACATGGTAATTGTACAAATGAAAAGTTTCCTAAACATGCTATGCTATAGAAAGTGATAGATGAGTACCTTGAATGATACGACTTCAAAAACAATATCCTACCATACATCCGGAAGTTGAAACACTCAAGCTTTGGAAAATCACCTCAAAAATCTTCGAATTACCGAACAAAATTTGAGTACAAACAACCACAAAAGAATTAGAAAAAAAACTATTATATACTATTAAAAAACCTTGGTGAAAGTGGGAGAAATAAGTGAATCAAGTGGAATTGGAGCCCACTGGTATAAATGCAAGAAAATAAAATTCTGTTATGTTCGCGGCTCAAACTCTATTCGCGGCGCGAACACAGCAAAACTCAGAAAAATCAAAACTGCTCCAGCTGTTCTCATCACTCGCCACTCCACCTAAATACCTCATAAACAGAAATATAAACAACATTTACAACCATTTACGTTGTTAGCTTCGACGCCTTTATTGTTTCGGTGTTTGGAAAGTAACTTCCTCGCGGTAAGCCAATGCTTTCGCCTTAAACGCAACCTAAAGAAAGCGACCTTCCCAAACACTCAACAAATAAATCAAAAGCAAAAGTATACACAAGTATGTGTAAAAACACAAATATACATGAAACACAATATTTACAAAATCCTTAATTGGCTAAACAAATTGAAAAGTGAAGATTTAGAATTTACGAACTATTCGAGTTCAACTTGTTTAACCAACTTCACCTTGCTAAATAGAAAAAGTAAAGAGAAACAAAATTAAACACGCAAACATGTATAAGTATGAAAATATAAACATGTATTAATATACAAAAATATACAAGTATGAGAATATGCACAAAATATACGATATTCACAAAACTCAAAAACAAAGAAACTATCGCAATGCAAATTCAATAAAAACACCAATCCCTGGAAACGTGTCATACCCTAAAATTTGCCCTCCTCTACTTATCTTCAATGGCTTAAGGTCCAATGGTTTATTCAAGCAACATGCTCCTAATCGAGGGCTTCTCAAAACTAGGGTTTTCATTTTATCAAAGGATTGTGAATATTTAAGGCCTTAAACGGATCTCAAGGTGTCTCATATGTCTAAAGGTATCTCCATGTCAATTATCAAGCTTCAATTCCAAGGATTGCTCACTCAATGGCTCAGATGCTCAATAATCGACTATGCTGACCTAAAAGTCAACCATAGTCAAAATACAGTCAAACTTCAAGATTTTGGGTCAACATCAAGTATGTGAGGTTATATCCATCATTTGATCAAAGGTTGATCATGATTCATCAATAAAAACTCAGAAATGAACAAATTTCAAAAGTTCAAATTAGGGTTTTTATAGGAAAAGTCAACTCAACTTTGACTGGGCATAACTCTCTCATACTTTATCAGAAATTTCTCACTCAAAGCCTATTCTGAAGGAAATTTGATTCTCTACAACTTTGTCTCTCACAAGCCAAGGATAGAAATGCTTCATTTGAGAGATATGGTGCAAAAGATTATAGGTCCTCCGAAAAGTCAACGAAAAACACCTTTTAGGTCAAAGCTCATAACTTGAACATGGAAACTTCAATGGAGATGAAACAAAAGAGAGTGTTTAGAGGACTCTTTGAGCTTTCTAAAAAGTCCAAGAATACTTTCATATGTCAAAAATTGAGCAAGATACAAGTTGTACAAGTTAGGCGATCTTGAGGAAACGCATGAGATGCAAAGTGAGCAAGTTTGATTATTTTGACTAATGGGCCTAAAAATTTCAATTCTCCTCGTGATCCCAAGCTCAAGAAAGGCCCATTAATCAGATGAATTTTATTTATGATTTTATTTTATTTATATTTGATTTTATTCATTTAAAATCATCTTAAATAAGAAAAAATCACATTTTTATGAGATAAATTTGTATGATTCATGTTCCAAATATTTACTCAATCCAAATTCAATCCAATGGTCAAGATTAAAATGAAAACATGCATAGAATAACACAATGTCCAAAATGGAAAGATTTTATACAAAATCATTTTTCTAATTTTCATGTGAATAATTACTTGATTATTTTCCAAAAGAAAAAAAAACCCTAATAGAGGTTATATATATTCTCAATAATAGAGGAGAAGAGGGGGACGGAAATTGGAAAAAGAACTAGGGTTTCCATGATTCTAAGACTTGAAGGAAACTAGGGCATGACATATCTCTATATACAGCGGATATCAACCGATTCCAGGTGTGGCATTACCTTCCTCAGGTGCCCAGGAGTCTTTTGCGATTGGATTTAAGATCAGAAACCTTCCCAGGCGTCGCCACAAGAGTACACCGTAGGTAAGAGTTTCTAATTCAAAACTTTGTTATTTATGCAATATGAATAAGATCTATGCATTCCCTCGTGTTCATAATCTTCTGTAGAACCGTTTTGAACCATTGCTTTCTAGTTTTAACGTCAGGAATTGTAAGTGCCATTGTTAGGGCATTCCTTTGGTGGAGCTTCGGGTTGATGGTTGTGGACATTTTTAGGGCAAACTAACGGCACCGTTGAAACCGCAGCCCTCGAATTAGGGGGTAGGGTAGTTTTGGGCTTTTTATTTTCGTTATTTTTCAGGTCACCGAAACACACCATCAGAGAAGATGGTGGTTTCAACCACTCGCAGTGGTGCTGACCGGCGGGTGTACAGCATGGCAGAAAGAAGGCATGCGATTGGTCCCTTCAAAAGCTGGGGAACCCATAGACACGCGTGTAGGAACTGGAATGGACAGTCAATGGTATCATCCATTCTCTCTCTTCTTGATTGGAAATTCAGATGGCATGTGGGCCCAGACGATGTTTGATTTGAAACGGCGCAAGGAAATTCGTTTTCAGTCATTACGTATTTGCTTCAATCATTTAACAAGATAACAACATGGCACAACTGGCGTGGGATAATGATAGGTGATCTCAAAGACCTGGGTTCGAACCCAGGTATGCTGCAATATTTTTCATATTTCTTTGTTGTTAGATCCGGTGCCTTCATCATGGGGACGCTTGCTATACGCCCTCATGTCACAACCATTGGATCAAATCGAGAACTAATCTGATGCATACAAGGCTGCAAGTCCATCATGGACATTCAAGGGGCAGCAACACAAGATCATAATCAGGTTTTATTTAATTTTTTTATTTTTATTTATTTTATTAGTTAAATAGTTAGGTTAAATATTGATTAATAGTATTTAATTTAATTAATTTCTAAAATTAGGATTAGAACAATAAAACTAGGATTAGGGTTAAGATTATAATTTCTCCCGATTTATTCAATTGTCTCGACTATTCGATTTAATTGTTTTAATTAATTTTAACTATAAAAATCACAAAACCCTAGAAAGGTTATATGCATTAGGGTTTGCCCGATCCCATTGCCCATTTGGCGAAACACTAACCTTCGATTAATTCTCTCCTCGACCCGACTAAATCTATTAGTCGCACTAGACGAGAGATGAAAAATTACAAATTTAAAATACATTTAATTTGCTGCCCGCGACGATCAATCTATCGATCTGAGTAACCAGTAATGCTCCATTAATTTGTTAGCTATACTGATCAAATCTATTGATCATCGCATCTAACGGTGACATATTAAACCAGGGTTGTACGCCCAAATCTAAAACACACTAAACCACGATACTACGGATTTTCATCCTCCTCAATCAGGCAACTCAAAATTCCTTTCAAATCACAACTTCTAAAACTACGATAGGCCATTCAAAAATCCTTCAAACAACCTCACACTAATTCAAAGGCGTACAATCCTGTGCCCGAACTACGTTGACTCTGATTCTCCGTAAGGAGATACGTAGGCACTTGGATAACCAAGGCGAGTCCCCCTCCCTAAAATCTCAATTTTCCCCTATTCAATTCCTTAGCTATTAACCTTAACTTTTAGCCATAAAACTTGACAAGCCAATAGGAAAGGGTTGAGGGTGCCTAACACCTTCCCTCGACCTGATTATAATAATCTTACCTCGAATCTCTTAACTGCGTAGGGTTTCCTATTCGCCCTTCAGAATAGGTGGCGAATCTAAACCTTAACTTTTAGGGCAGGTTGCTACAGCTGGCGACTCTGCTGGGGACTAAAACTTTTGGTTAATTATTATGCTCCTAAGGTTTGAGAGGGTTTAGGTTTTGGCAAATTATTTAGGTTTTGGCGAAATTTTAGGGTTTGGCAAATTTGCCATTTTTAGGGTTTGGTTTAGGATTTAGGTTTTCTTTTTTTTTATTAAATATTTAAATGTTTATTTATTTATTTATTCATCTGCAATTTATTCAATCATTTATCGCAACTTCGTTCATTTACGTTCAATTTAATTAAATATTTTTATATTTGTTATTTTATTGTATTAAGGTGGGATATTATAAATTGCGTTAAACCTAAGCGTGGGAATTATATTTAAGACCAGAGGGGAACTACATCGCCTACGAGTCTTATTATAATTCCACTCAGAGTGGGTTGAATATCCGGAAAGGTCTGATACTAGGCTTGACCTTGTTGAGGGCTGGACTTGGTATTTAGCTGATCTCTCTGGGAACCTACCCCTAAAACTCGAACCTCGTGGATAAATGAGTTGTTCTAAAATCCAAAGAGACAAAAAGTCTCGGCGGCTACGAACGACCCCATGAGACCTTCTAGAACATACCAATGGGAAGGGTAGGCACCCTAAGCCGTTACGTCGGACCTATGAACCTAGGGCTTATGTGCTTATGTGCTCATTATATGTTCGCAATTTATATTACTTCGAATATCTTGCGTTTTGATTTTTGCAGGTATCCCTACGCGTTCCCTGGCCTGCAGGGACTCTATTTCTAAGACCATGTCCTTCCCACGAAGGACACCTTCATTTATGCACGTTGATTGGCCCTCGATGGCCATGAGACTTAGTGACTGTCATGAACAGTCACCCCGCGCCTGCATCTACGCACTCCCTAACCTGTAGGGAGTTCCCTTTTATATCTTTGTACTCTTACAACTAAATGTCCTTCCCACCAAGGACATTTTCGTTTACGCACGTCAATTGGCCTCTCGATGGCCATGCGATTCGGTGACTATCTTGAACGGTCACCCAGTGCTTATAACTACGTATCCCCTAGCCGGTAGGGATCCTACTTCAAAAAATCACATCCCTCATACAAGGACAACTTCATTAGCATGCGTTCGATTGGCCTCTCGATGGCTATGAGATCTAGTGACTGTCCTGAACGGTCACTCCATGCTTGTTTCCGCACACCCTCTAACTTATAGGGTTTGGATTCCCGTCGCTACGTCTTTCATCCCTAGCCTGTAGGGATTTCACTTCATCCAACATCGTCCTTAGATAAGTAGTGTTCCACACAGAGAACCTTCCCACCAAGGACAACTTCATTGGTACACGTTGATTGGCCTCTCGATGGCCATGAGACTTGGTGACTGTCTTGAACGGTCACCAGCCGCTACCTTCTGCATATTCCCTAATCTAAAGGATTTCCATCGGCGTGTCGTAACATCTATCTCGCAAGAATTTCAACAAGGTCTAATGTCGCCTCTAGGGCTATCCCTAGGATTACATGTCATCCGTCTGCATCGCATACAAGGAGTTATGATACGAGGAGTCTTTCGCATACGCATGCACCTGCATTTTCATGCAATCATACATTTACATTCGCATCTTCGCCCGCATCCACACTTACCGTGCTAGCCGATTTCCCGAGACTCGCAAAGAAAAATCCAAAGGGTCATGAACTATGGAGAAAGGAGGATAAATCATCGAGAACGAACTTGGTCACACAAGGAGAAAAAGGATGTCTTTTACCATGCCAGTCGCATGTCCATGCCTTGTCGTAACAGGATTGCAAATACAACAGAGGTTATCATCGAGAAAGGATTAGTTCACCAAAGAAGTTCCCTCGTAGATACACTTAAGGGGTATCTAGTCATAAAGGGGTTCGTCTTAGAACATATCCAATTTACAAGGACGCTCTACGATAACTTGGGGGCAAGGGTCGGTCCAAATGGGGCAATACCCTAAACAAAGATGCATAACTACGATGGAGAGAAGCCGACGTGTGTTAACCCCACATCAAGGGGAAAAAGGGGTCATAGATTTCCTTTATCAATCTACAAAATCTGGAGGTTGCAAATGGTGTGATATTATCCTTAGGAAAAGCAAAAGAGGTTTAGTCAAAGGAAACTCATGAAGTTCTGATACGACGAAAACTCAACGCTAACAATTTATTCCCGACAACTTTGACATGCCCAAGGAGAATTTGAGGTTGCCCTTACTTCTACAATTCTAAGGAGCTAAGGAGTAAAACAAGGTAAATGGATCTACAAAGGAGATTTGTCCCTAGGATCAATAGGTGTTTATCATGCTCAGAATTTCGACCCCTACGATCGCTAAGTGTTACTCAAAAAGTTGTACCTTCGGATTATCAATTCTAATGGGATGACCATGCAGGTTTTGGAGTCAATTCATTTCGCTCACTATTACGACTTTCCAGGTTGTAGGATTATTAACAAACTTAAGGGAGAATGACGAATACAAATAACTAAGTCCAGCTAAACATATGCTTTCAAGGTAAGACTGAGCCGAGGATGTACAGGCATTGTTTCAATTCCCAAACAGTGGAGATATAAGGATGTTAATCCCTCGTCACCCCCTCGAGCCAGGAGTTGGAGTTTGTTTCTAATTTTTTCAAATAAACCTTGATTTTAACTAGGGGCAGGGTAGATTTCGGTTAATTCAATGGTGTATTGTGGTTGTCAAGAGAATCAGTCAATCCAAGCAAGGATTCAAGCAAAAGGGTCAAGCATAAGGAGCAAAGCAAAGGTTCAAGCATATCTTCTTCCTCGCGTTTATCCAAGATTGAGGAAGTGACGGAGATAACATTCACAATACCTTCTTCCTAAATACATCATTCAAGATCGAGGATGTATCAAAATCGAAGCTTACAAATCAGAGTCAATAGGGCAGTCACAACATTCAATATCCAAGGATCAATATCTCAAAAGTAGCTTTCAAAAGAAAAAACGCCCGCTAAGTCAAAATGGAAAATTCCATAAAAAGAAAACAAAATGACTTAGGCAAAATTTAAGGCATCCCGATGGATCAAACTCAAAGGAGTTGGTTCATGCAAAAATAAGGGATAAAAACAAAGGCGAAATACAAAGGATAATCATGTGACTGCCAAATCATCAAAGCTTCGCATCAATGCTTGGATCTTTACAACACTTTTTATCAGTGCTTGGATCTCTACTAAGGCTTCTGCTCAACATCAGAACTGAAACGATTCTCTTACATACAAAGCACGCTCATTGAGTTAGGCGAATTTTTAGGATTTGGAGAACATCAAGGAGAAAGGGGTGGGTTAAATAAATTTTGAGCCTTATATCCGTTGTTTCTTAAACCATGAACCAAGGCTAAGTTACAACATTTAAAAGTCCTAATTGAGGCAAGGTTAACTATGAAAGCATATTAAGCAGGATTTTGTTATACTGACTCCTAGGTTTGTTAAAACTATTCCTAACCACTACGTTTTTCAAACAATCATCCAGTCCTAATTCATAACGGACTTCGATTTCAAAACTTGCATCCGCATTGCATTGGAGTTACTTCTCAAAGGGTACAGCATCTTCTACGAATATACACCTAGCATCGAGGAGATCTCAAAATTGGTTAATCAAAGGCGATCATGGGGGAACCACATCCAGGGGGTTCTCCTAAACAGGGGCAAAATTTCAAGGATCACAGGGGCATGCGATCAAAGATCCTATTTACTAGGGGCATTCTTCCTAAGGTTCAATCGACTCGGGTCACACCTCGAAGCAACAGGGGCATGTCAAACATGGGAAGAATTCAAATTCAAAAGTATAGAACACCATAGATAACCCTCCATATCCTGGAAATCAAGGGCATACCCTTCAATCTAAACGTCGAAGCATATGCTAAGGTTATTTCTCGGGGAACTTCCTTCATGGCTTGGAGATCATAGGCATCTTTTCCATTAAACATTGAGGCATTGGATATCGAATCCATAGGGTAAACAACTCAAAAGGTTAAAGGCGTGGAGAACCTCAAAAGGTTAAAGGCGTGGAGTAATTCAAAAGCCCAAACTGGGGCAAGGCGCACATCATAAGGAAAAGGCGTTTTCACACTTTACAACCTCGAACAAATCTTTCTCCTAACTACGATCTGCAAAATTCAAAAAAACAGGGATTGGGAAGTCGCGCTAGCATCACACCCCACCTTATCAAACAAACCTTACAACATTAGCAAGCTATACACGCTTTTGGTTACCAACAACCTAGCATTGGAGCATCATGCAGAAACATTCATGCATTACATAATCGGTTGATACATGGCACCATACCTTTCTAGGTAGTCTTCTTTAAGACAATCATCGTCATTTCCAAGAACCTTTTTAGGTAGCCTTCTTCAAGACATCCTTTTCTAAGTACCTTTTCAGGTAGTCTTCTTCAAGACATTCTTTTTCTAAGTACCTTTTCAGGTGGTCTTCTTCAAGACATTCTTTTTCTAAGTACCTTTCCAGGTAGGCTTCTTTAAGACAATTTGTCATCCTTTTCAGGAACCTCTTCAGGTAGTCTTCTTTAAAACATTCTAAGAACCTTTTTAGGTGGCTTTTTCTAAGACATCCATTATCCTTTCCAAGAACCTTTTTAGGTAACCTTTTAAGACATTTTTCAGCCTTTTCAGGTAGTCTTCCTTAAGACATTCCTCATTCTTTGCTAAAAACCTTTTTAGGCAGTCTTCTTTAAGACAAATGTTCATGTCCATTCCGGAAACCTTTTCAGGTAGTCTTATAGAAGACATTATTTTGTTCCACTCATTACATCAACCAACATATGCATGAGCATAAGCATTATCCCATACGTCAAAACATCCAAGTCATTACTCTGGTGCTAAACCACATTGTCCACCTGCTTTCTGGTGACCTTACCGATGCCAGTAACCTTACCAAGTGTTTACTTCCCAATCACCTGATTGATGTATCCCGGTAACCTTATCGATGATAGCAACCCTTGTTGTTCATTTCACTCATAAACATATACATACGCATCAGCATATACATATCATCTAGTGCATTCAAATACTAAAAAAAATCCAGTTTTCCGACCCTCGAATCGTGAGTCTCCAACCCCCATGTTGTGATAAGTGTGTTCTTCGACCCGCGAGTCGTAAAACAGTGGATGTGCTATTACCTCCGACCCGCGAGTCGTAAAACATTTGACATGCTATTTTCTCTGACCCGCGAGTCGTAAAACATTTGACATGCTATTTTTTCCGACCCGCGAGTCGTAAAACATTTGACATGCTATCTTTTCCGACCCTCGAGTCGTGAGTCTCCAAGCAAGTGAATCTTTTTCATACAGGCAAACAATCTTCTATGCAGGTAAATTTGTTCGAACCGGGGCAAGTGGATCCCATTGGTGCAGGTGAGCTTGTTAGAGCTATAGTAAGTGGGCCACACCATCTACAATAAACTTGCTGAAACTACGATAGTGAGTAGGTATGACTAACTGCAACGACTTACTAGAATGATAGTAAGTGGGTCATACCATCTACGATAAACTCACTCCAGCTACGATAGTAAACAGCTATGACTAGCTGCGACGACTTACTAGAACTATAGTAAGTGGGTCATACCATCTACGATAAGCTTACTCCAACCACGATAGCAAGTAGGTATGGCTAACTGCGACGACTTACTAGATCTATAGTAAGTGGGCCACACCATCTACGACAAACTTGCTGAAACTACGATAGTAAGTAGGTACGGCCGACCGCGACGACTTACTAGAACTATAGTAAGTGGGTCATACCATCTACGATAAGCTTACTCCAACTACAATAGCAAGTAGGTATGGCTAACTGCGACGACTTACTAGAGCTATAGTAAGTGGGCCACACCATCTACGATAAACTTGCTGAAACTACGATAGTGAGTAGGTATGACTAACTGCGACGACTTACTAGAATGATAGTAAGTGGGTCATACCATCTACGATAAACTCACTCCAGCTACGATAGTAAGCAGGTATGACTAGCTGAGACGACTTACTAGAACTATAGTAAGTGGGTCATACCATCTACGATAAGCTTACTCCAACCACGATAGAAAGTAGGTATGGCTAACTGCGACGACTTACTAGAGTTATAGTAAGTGGGCCACACCATCTATAATAAAATTGCTGAAACTACGATAGTGAGTAGGTAAGACTAACTGCGACGACTTACTAGAACGATAGTAAGTGGGTCATACCATCTACGATAAACTCACTCCAGCTACGATAGTAAGCAGGTATGACTAGCTGCGACGACTTACTAGAACTATAGCAAGTGGGTTATACCATCTACGATAAGCTTACTCCAACCACGATAGCAAGTAGGTATGGCTAACTGCGACGACTTTCTAGATCTATAGTAAGTGGGCCACACCATCTACGACAAACTTGCTGAAACTACGATAGTAAGTAGGTACGGCCGACCGCGACGACTTACTAGTACTATAGTAAGTGGGACCTACCATCTACGATGAACTTACTAAAACTATGATAGTGAGTGGGTATACCAACCGCGACGAATTACTAGAACTATAGTAAGTGGGTTACCTACCAACTGCAAAAGCTTGCTAGCACTATCGCAAGCCAACTATCTTCTACACAACATTCATCACGTTACTCCCTTGGCAGTGATCTCCTTCAAATCATCTCGCTGATTAATATCACGATAGTCCCCTGGCAGTGATATAAAGCTACGTCTCTTTGCAAATAGGGATTTATTTTCCCTGATCACAAGGTTTCTCAAATAGTTCTTCAATTGGGTTTATCACGTTAGTCCCTCGACAGTGATCTTCTTCAAAATCTCATTGTCGCCCTCGGTTTTTTATATCTCGCGTGAGATACGAACTGACTCTTCGTTTGTTTTTGAGTTGTGAAAATCAGAGAGTCGCCACCGACTTTTATTTTATCCAATTAAGGAAAGGTTTATAAAAGAAACAGAAAAAGACCTTTAAGAGATTTTGGGTTCGGGGGTAGGTTATACAAAGGGAAGGTATTAGCACCCCTTTGTATCCATGGTTATCCATGGGCTCTTAATTGCTTAGCTCACTTGTTTGAATCATTTGTCTTGCCTTGAAATGCTTGTATGTGGTTTTAAAATACCTTTGTAAATTAACTTTGTAATGATCCTTGTGCGGATGCATACAAAGTGTTTTATCTTTCGAAAAGATGGAAAGAAAAAACAAAAAGATCTTTAATTTCGTAATGATCCTTGTTTGGATATATACAAAATGTTGTCTTTTTTTGAAAGTTTTGTTTTGAAAAGCAATGAATATGTGAGACATTTGTTGTTTTGATTTGAGCAAGCAATTAGGAGATCTACCCTAAGTTTATAAGGTCCTTTCCCATTTCTTTTAGAAAATTCTCTTTTGACCGGATGTAAACAAAAGTTTAGATTTGCATTTGAAACAGTAGAATTTGATTTTTGAAAAGAGTAACAGAGGGATTACCCTAAAAGGTGCAAGTGTGATTGTGTTTTGATTCAGATATTTTTGTTTTTGAAGTTAGTGATCTAACGCTTCAGTTTTTATCTTTGACATACACGCAGTTTTATATGTACAGAATTTAAAGTGCGGGAATGTAAAATGCGGAAAGTAAATCTACGCTATTACATCGATTGTGCGGGAAATGTAAACTACGCTATTTACATGATTTTGACAACCTATACACTTTATCTAGGAATTTAAATTGCAATAAGATAAAAGGAAGTATTTTTGGATTTTTTAGATGGTTGATTTTAATTAGAATTAATGCATAATTAATTTAATTAAATGAGAAAAAATATAGAAATAAAATTTAAACCTAAAAAATAAGTCTAAAATATGTTCATATTGCTTGTTAATTAATTTTAAAATAAAAATAATTTTTTTTGATCTTTTGAAGTTGTTTTGGAAATTTATTAAGCTAATTAACATATAATTATATAAACAATTATACACATAAGTTAAACTTAATGAGAAAAATATTCTAATTATGTACAAAATTAGTCTATAATATATAAACTAAATTTAATAAAAAGAACATATTTTTTCTGATTTTTTTTGATAGGTTGAAATAATTAAAAAGCAAATATATAAATATATACTAATTAATTAAACAAAATATTTTAATTATTAAGAAAAATAAAATATTTTTGTGTCAAAAATTAATAGATTATTTTATAAACCTAAAAATATTTTTATTATATTTTTTGGTTTTTAAAACTATTTTAAATTAATTTTGCAGAGAAAACTAAATAAAATAAAAAATAATAAAACTGTGATCCTTTGTGGTGGATGAGAGAGTCTATGACATGGTCTGTGTGTTTTGTTGCGTTGGATGAGTGGATGGCATGATCTGATGGTGGTCAGTGTAAGGGAACATGGCGCGTGTGACACCTGCAAAACACTGGATCACAACATATTTAAATTAAAACGCGCGCTTCAGCCAATCAGGGGAAGACACCTCATCGTCTTCTTCCTCTTGCCACTACTTTTAATAGCGTTTTTGCCAAACAAGCGCTGTAATAAGTGAGCTTCATCCCTGCAAAATAGCGAATAGGGGTAAACCTGTACAAAAAATTTTCGCGACATGTTCATTCCACTTGCTATGATTCACTGAGTTCAAATATGCATCTGTTTTCTTCTAATTTTGCCTAAATCAAAAAATCCCAAATTTTAGCTTAAGAACCCTAAAATGGTATATTCTACAAACGGCCATTAAAACTCAATTAGAGCTCCAGAAACGATCAGAGCACCAAACTAAACACAAATATGAGATTACATCTTATTGAATATGCATGAATGATCAGATACGAGGTGATTTATGTTTGAACAAACCGTGGCTTGTGTGGCTCGATTTGTGAGGCTTTGATGCTTAAAATTTATTTGAATAGGTTCAATGAAGTTCAGAGATGATGTTTGAATACTTAGTTTGGATTAAATCTAGCTTGAACTCAAAATTCGAAATTTGAATTTCTTTGAAATTTTCAAGTTGCTACAAGTATGATACAAGCATGGATTTGGTTCTGAAATTGTGTGTCTTTTTTTTCTTCAGAGATGATGTTTGAATACTTAGTTTGGATTAAAACTAGCTTGAACTCAAAATTCGAAATTTGAATTTCTTTGAAATTTTCAAGTTGCTACAAGTATGATACAAGCATGGATTTGGTTCTGAAATTGTGTGTCTTATGTTGCTGAAGCATGCTACTTCATTTATAAGCAATGAATGAGCTTCAAACTTAAGCTAAGAAGCATTGATGATCTTTGAATCTTTGAATTCTTTAATATTAAAAAGTTTGAATTCTTTGGCCATGGCTTTGAATTTTCTTCACCCTCTTGCTCTAGGCCTGCTATATACTTCTCTTTGTTGCAGAAAATAAGCTATCTTGATGACTCAAACAAGTGACAAAGCTTTGGATAATGATCTTGCATCATTTCTTTTTAATTTAATTTTAAATGTAATAAAATTAAACCAAAAAAGAAATAAAAATGTTATGGGCCTTAGTTTGGTAGTGGGAGGCCCTTAGCATTATTAGAATCATGTTTGGATCATGGAAACTTGGCCCCTTTTGGAAAAAAAACATTTTTGATCAATGTTGGTTTCATGCATTTTCCCAAAAATTAGCCAACTTCAACAAGGCATAAATCCCTCAATTTTGATCATATGAAGGAGTTCTTGTACTTTTTAGAAACCTCAAGATGTCCTCTACAAGACACTTTGGAAACTTTTTTTCATTTGGGTAAGTTATCTTGATGTTAAGGCCTTTGACATAAAACCACTTTTTGTTGACTTTGAAAATGACCTGTAATGTCTGAGCTCATATTTTTCAAATGGTGAATCCAATGACCATGGGATCAATTGAATTTGAAAGATAATTGAATTTCCTTCAAAACAAGCTTTGGTTGGAATTTTTTGAATGAACGAGGAGAGAGTTATGGCTAGTCAAAGTTCAGTTGACTTTTTAGGAGAAAACCCTAATTTTGAAACTTAGGGTTTTGTTGATTTTTTATCTTTTCTTGATGAATTATGATCAACCAATGATAAAATGATGAATCTTTTGACAAAATATGGATGTTGACAAAAAAATTCATTTTTGACTGTCTGTTGACTTTTCGGTCAAACCGGTCGTCTGTTGACTGTGCGTCTGAGCGAATTGAAGTTTGAAAATTTGTATGGTGGTACTTTGAGACATATGGAGGTCCATGAAATCCACTTGAGGTCTCAAAAAACTTGTTCTCCTGAAAAAAAACAAAAACCCTAGTTAAGGACTGTTTGTGTAGGAGACAGTTAAGTGTACCTGATTTTTGTGCAGTGCTGAGTCTCTGCTGACCATGTGATTATCAGAAGACTTCTAGAACAAAAATCTTGGAATTTTGAAATGCAAAAGATTGATTTGATTGATGGAACAAAACAAGGAGAATCGCGTTGTCGGCGAGTTTGACTGTCAACTGGCTGTCTGGGCATTAACGTAACAGTTAAAGTGAAAATTCAACAGTTAAAGTTAATTTTTTTCTTTTTCTTTTTTTTTTTCTTTAGTGGGAAACAAAAAACTAATAATAATTTACTTGTTACCAGTACAATCTGAATCCCCGGACTCTGCGCCTGCAAAATTTAATTCTGTACCAATTGCGTCAGTACTATTTATCTATAAATAAATCTCAAATAAACAGCGTGTGTGAAGTGATAAATAGTAATTGGAGTTTGTGTAAGAATAAATTCAACAGCGAACCAAAATACCGTATAAGAAAAATTCTAAAAACCGAGTATTCATAAAAATCAGGATATTTGTGAAATAAAATCCAAGATTATATGAAACTCCCAATTTTTAGAAAGAAATCTGTTGCCTTCTTTCTAAAAAAGATGCGGGCAAATTTTGGGGTATAACAGTTGCCCCTATTCAATCTTCTTAAACCTGAAGAGACTGATTGGAATCTGAAGGTAGAAGATGATTGAATATTTAGATGCCCTAAAAATTTGCACTTACCTCCACCGGAAGTGATGTTGGAAATTGCATTTGAATGTTGTCTGAGAAATGTTGTTGGCAGATCGAAACATTACCTGAGATGGGCTTTCAGATGCCATTTGGCAAATGTGTTGATGGTTTGTTCATCAGAATGAATCCATTGATTATATCTTGATGAAGGATTTGAAAACCTCTTCGTTGACCGTTACAGAACCGTCCGAGGTTACCGCTTTAAATCTTGGAGGCTGATCGTTACGGAACTGTCCAAAGTTTTTCCGCTTTAGATTTTGAAAGTTGATCTATGAGGAACCGTCCGAGGTATCCGCTTCGGATCTTTAAAGGTTGATTGTTGTGGAACCGTCTGAGGTATCCGCTTTAGATCTTTGAAGGTTGATCTATGAGGAACCGTTCGAGGTATCCGCTTCGGATCTTTAAAGGTTGATCGTTGTGGAACCGTCTGAGGTATCCGCTTTAGATCTTTGAAGGTTGATCTATGAGGAACCGTCCGAGGTATCCGCTTTAGATCTTTGAAGGTTGATCATTTTAAGGAACCGTCTGAGGTATCGACTTAGATCTGAAAGTAGATCATTGAGGACCCGTCCAAGGTATCGACTTAGATCTGTAAGTAGATCATTAAGGACATGTCCAAGGTATCGACTTAGATCTGTGTTGCTTGTTTTGAGTTAATAGATGATTTGGAAAGAGATTTCTTCAGATTGAATCTTTGGTTTGATTATATCTGAGAGGAATGCTTGTCTGAATAGAATCCAGGGGAACACTGCATGTGATTGAGAACAACTTTTCTGAGGATATTCGTCCACCTGAAAAAAATCAAGTTAGTGACATCCAATGTTATGATGCATGTAATGTATATGTTGAGATTCTCAATCTAAATGAGAATCGTGCATGTTATGTATGTGTTTGTCATGAAACATTATATGCCATGTATGAATATGCGTATGATGTATGACTTATGCAATTTAAAGCGTATCAAACTTCTGGTTGGGAAAATAAATCCCTGCTTGCTATTTTGGAAACGAAGGCATTATGATTGTTGATGATTTTTTCTATCTTGTTCGAGTATACTCGGCTGGGGAACTTCCTTGTGGACCAGGGTGTTCTGTTGAGGGATATTGGACTGCCGCTTGGGGATGAAGGTAATTTGAAAGTTCTGATTTTGATGTCCTTTGAATAAGAATGAGAAAGGTGCGTAATCCTCCGATGCACTATTTGACCAAGCCTTGGTGTGAAGGATCACACTTTCTGGGGATAGTGATCTTGAACAGCCTTGTTGGGGAATAAGATTTCTCGAATCACTTTGTTGGAGAGAAAAATCTCATTGAGGAATTTGCTGAGAAATACATCTCTGTTGGGGAACTTTTCTTCTGAAGCTGGTTTCAGGATGATGTCCAGATAATTGGGACATTACCTGGATGCTATTCCTGTTTTTCTTATAATCATCAATCATATTCAAATGCATATGTTCATTCAAAACAGAAAAAATGAAAACATTGATTTTGAGCATGAGCTGTATTGATTTTGAAAGAGAGCCATAATAGGCGGATTAGTATAAGGAGACAAAAAATCCTAGTAGTAGGAAATTGTCATAAAACTTTGAAAAGTACTTATAAAGAGAAATAGCTATGTGAAAACAATCCAGTCAAGTTTCAACTCTACTATTGCCAATCTGTCTTTGAGTATCTCATCCCTCACTTACTGGAAGAAAGTGATCGGAATGATTGGTGCCTTTTGTAACACCCTTCTAAACCCCCGCGGAATTATAATATAATCAGAGTAAATAAACAGCAAGGATGCTACAATTATTAAATAAATAAAAACATCAAGACGATTGTCATGCTTTATTAGAAATTAACCAATATCAAACAGGTGTTTAGCACAGCGGAACTTAATTCAACAGTATTAGGAAACATCCCACACAAATACTCAATACATAAATCCATAGCCAAAATGGCAACAATGTATAACAAGTAACGCTAAGACTAGTCGATCCCAGTGTTACAATATCAGAGCATGAACGACACGACTCCACATAATCGGATAAACTCTACGAGTCATCCTCACCGATCGCTTAAATCGCTACTTCAATCTGAAATCATTAAAGTAAGGGTGAGACTACATCATAATTAAATAGCATTATAAATCATTAGATATAGAATTTCATAAGCAATTATCCACCCTACTTAGCATATTCAGATTTATCAATTCATACCAATCACAAGCACAAATCATTAGTATGCACCAATAACACAACACAATCATAACACCGGATTTCATCCTGACATGTCACAATTTATACAAAGACCATGCAGACTCTTATGCATGTGGTACCAAAATTCGTGAATCACATCACAGGAATTCTCTCTTTGATACTGCCCTCTAGTCGCTCACACCCCACATGGGCACACGACTACTGCCTCATCGCTCACACCCCACATGGGCACACGATGACTTCCCGCTAATCTCCGCACAATGGGAATTAGCCTTCCAATGCAAATGATTCATGAATGAATGCACACATGTCACATACTTATAACATCATATATCATCATCAATCTGATGCTTAACATCGCTTATCACATCTTACCAACAACGTCACGACAAGTATGTACATGTACATGCATCATTCAAAACAAATCAATCATCATCAATCATCAAAACACATGATAACAACATTTACCATGAATAACATCCATCTGCATCATCATTCATCAAAACACATGATAACCATATTTACCACGAACAACATCCATTTGCATAACAAGCAGAAGCAATCATATTATAACAACACACATCATTGCACATATTCAATTATGCAAACAACAATACATTGCACCTCATCAACTATGCAAAACAAGAATAAACCACATTTTGAAGAAAACGATACTTTTCAAAATAAAATCAAGTTATTTTTGTTTTCTTTATTTCATATGGTAGATCATTCAATTTAAGAAACAACGTCCAAAACGGCGTATAAAACGGACTTACGGTTTGAAAATTAGAAGCTTTTAAAGTTAGGACAGTTTTCAAAACGTGCTGCTGGAATTTGTACTGGAACCCGGTTCGTCCCACATGGGAACCGGTTCCTGGACCCAAAAATGCCATTTTTAACGTTCTAACACAGTGGAACCCGGTTCCTCCCACATGGGAACCGGTTCTCACGAACCCTGTAGCTAAAAAACATGGTTTTTAAGACTTTTATGCATCCCAAACACATACCAACTCATACCATTACAAAATTGATCATCGATAACATCAAAATACTCCAAATACATGATTCTAATGCACAAACAACATACCACAACACCATGTAACATTACTACATCATCAATTGCAGTCAATTCATCAAATCATACATGTCAGTGTTGGTATTTCACAAAACCTAACATCCCAAATAGAGATTCTAATCCCTTAATTCAATCCTAACATCATCAAAATCATAATACCATATAATTAGAGTAATCACCCCTTACCTTAGCCAAAGATTTCTCGATTGGTCTTCTCCCTCTTTGTTCCTCTTCACGTATCAGCTTCCCAATCTCTCGTCTCTTCTGCTCTGCTTTTCACGTTCCTTTTTCCTTTCTCCCAATTCCTTATTTCCCTTATTTTATGAAAACTAAAATAGAGTATTATAATGGGCTTGCTTAGTTAACACCCCCTCTTCTGCTAACCACCACTCTAAGCCCAAAGCCAATATTTCAATAATTCTATAATAATTCAACCAAACACCAAAATAATTCTAATTAATAATTTAATTTCCAATTAAATTGAAATTAGAAAATATGGGGTGTTACAACTCTCCCCCACTAAAAGAGTTTTCATCCTCGAAAACATACTTCTAGTGAAAAGTTCCAGATAGGAGTCCTTCATCTGATTCTCCCGTTCTCAGTTAACACTTTCTTAGTCGAACCTCAAAATTCATCTGACATAACCATCATAAGCATGCCTCATGCATTCAATCTCAGCTCTTACATCGCATTTGACCATCCCAAGGTGTACCACTCGCCATTTCTCCCAAGGTTAACGACAATGGAGCGTCAAGGTGCGACTCATACAATACGCCCAATAACTGAGTAATATAATTACACAACCATGGTATGACCACACCCGATCAATACTGCAGTAAAGCATTCCATCTACCGAACGTACCAACCTTAGACACACTTTTCCATATGAGCGCTGAAATAGTACTTACACTCTTCACCAACTGCGTCCTTCAGGAACTTCGATAATGATATTCCTATACCATTGAATTTCAACTATCTGACTCCTCTCAAGTCATACCAGTAATTATCCAACATGTTACATTCCGCTTTTTCTGCATTATTTGATTACTCACTACAATTATCATTACTAATTAGATTTCTCAGTTTTTTCCAATTCCAACTCTCTTTACTCATTCGTTCAAGAATCCTTCTTTATCATACATGGTATTAATCTACCACTTAGCAATACTTACTCACACTCAAAACAAAGTCCTGATTTACTTCCTCTATGTAAACATTCCAACCATCAGAATGAGTACACACAAGTAATTATAATCACACTCATCATCCTTAATATACCATTGCTTGCAAAATAGCTCAAACTGAGCTCCGCTCTTCTCTAAGAATTAAATCAACTTTGTTCTTCGTAGAGTATAATTCCTCATTATATCTGGAAATCTACAAAAATACCTTACAACAGTACAAAATTACTATAGCATCATATAGTATCAACTCACCACCTTAACTCCGCTGAATACATACGCATCAACCACGTACAACATAATAACATATTCATCATCTCGGCAATTAATCAAAAGGGTTCTGATTCTCCGGCACAACATCCTTACATCTACTAGATCCTAATCCAACATATAAATCAATACATGTTCTCTATGTAGGCTCCTAACATATTAATTCCTCACTGCCCACGAGTAACACCCATAACACTACTCCACATCACACTTTCGCTGTGCGACTCTGATTACCCGTCTTAAGTCATTGTCCATTATATTGCACTTTTTCACATTAACTTCTTCATAAGTTCACACAACATGGTGAGTGATTATTCTCACGGCTTAGTATCCATCATATCCTAAACCATTAAGGTAACAAACAAGCTCATCCCATATATATGATTCCGTCTACTATCAACAAGAGATTAAGGGTGATCAAGTCCTCAATTTGTCAATAGATAGCCGACAACCATATTTAAGCATCAACCGTCGTTACTACATAATAGTGTCCTTTTCCGAGTTTGCACTCAAACTCATTAACATTCTCATAGCTCGATGATTCACCTTGAGTCTTTACAACTTGCACACTTCCCTTTCATTGGATCTTGTCGGTGAGACACCAACGTCCAAACGTTTTACACAACGCTTCATAGTCACTTAGCATCACACGCCTGTTAAGTACTTCCAAACTTCACAATCACTAATACACTCGTACATTACTATTTATCTCGTTCCAACTCAAAATCCTCATCTTAGCAAAAGACCGCGACAACAATCATACTCTTGGTTTCACTCTAAATCCCATGACATCTCTTGCGCCCAAGTATCATTCCACTCGGAATCTCAACAAATTATTCCTCACACCAATAGGTGTAAGAAATCCTCTACAATTCTTCTTCTATACATGTTGTTGCTTTGGCATCATAAATACGACTTCAACCGTACTAAAACTTATTTCACCTTTTCTACTAATTCACTCCTCACTAAAATCCATCGGTACTCCTATCATCTTTATTACCGAACATCTCATCAACTTATTCCTCAACAACACATTCTACTCAATTTTGTTTCAAACAATCACGGTAGTAGGCATTCTTATTCAACAAGTTTCACGCTTCTTTAACTGACTTCAGGATATCTCCTCATAGGATCAAAAGTTATGGGTTTTTAAAGTAAAAATAATTTTCCAAAAACACACAGTAGAACCCGGTTCCTCCCACACAGGAACCGGTTCCTGGTTGCTTCCCATAACTCGTCTCTAATTTTTACTAAGGGGAACCGGGTTGTCTCTATCTGGGAACACATTTCAAACAAGTTTTAAACATCAAATAACAACATATATCATGGTTATTAAGTCAGCTTCGCAATACCCCAAACGACACTTAAATCAGACACTCGAATCTCAAGATATGAATTTTCCAATCGTTGTCCGAAATTGCAACACTGACGCCATGCAGCGACACCTTAAATGATATTTCCAAAACTCCTCAAAAGGTATACTTAATTCCTAAAATTTCTTTTCAACAAACCTTTTAATTATTCCTTCAATCCGTTCAACTGTGACACTGACATCCTGTGCCGTACCAACAAACAAGTCTAGTTCTAAGAGCACGTGTAACCGCAACTTCACCTCTTTCCAACATCATACTGTCACAATTAAATATGTTACATCTGCTGCAACCATTTTTATAACAAAGTTCATCTCTTTAGCTTTCCGATGCTTCAAACGGAACTCAAATCGGATGTCCAGAACTCCAGTTATGAATTTTCGAAGTTCTGCAGCTATTCAGCAACTTTCCTGCGTTTTGCTTACGAAAATTTCACTCCAAAACTCATTTCCTTCGACTCGATCACATTCCAACAAGCCCCTTATCATATCTCTTCACTTCCAAACATTCTTATAACTTGAGCAACACATCCCATTGTCGAAGTGCGATTTCAGAAACATTACGACAACAATCCTCTCTGCAAACTTGCAACTGAACCTCTTCCGAGACGCACAGCTACTCAACTGACAACTTCGCAGCCCATCAGCAGAGCTAATACATTACAACTTCTTAATTTCCCTCTCCTACAATAATCATCACTTACCTCTAATCATTTTCCTTCCAGATGTTCCAACTTAGCTACTAGTCAAGTCCTAATTTCAAGTCACCTTCGATTCGGAAAACAACAATTCCAACAACGCGCGCACGGTTGCCAACAACAGCCTACTGAATCAATCGTCTTACAACTGAAACATAACCGAGAAGCGAAGCTTCTCCCCCACTTGTTTCAAACCAACTTCTGCATCAAACAACCAAGTACCGATAGTGATTCACTCACATGTCGCGTACCAAGGGATAATATGCTGACAGTATTCAACTGTCGTGCAACTTAACTGACTCAACAATTGGCCGGACGGACCGACCTGCTCTGATACCACTATTGTAACACCCTTCTAAACCCCCGCGGAAATATAATATAATCAGAGTAAATAAACAGCAAGGATGCTACAATTATTAAATAAATAAAAACATCAAGACGATTGTCATGCATTATTAGAAATTAACCAATATCAAACAGGTGTTTAGCACAGCGGAACTTAATTCAACAGTATTAGGAAACATCCCACACAAATACTCAATACATAAATCCATAGCCAAAATGGCAACAATGCATAACAAGTAACGCTAAGACTAGTCGATCCCAGTGTTACAATATCAGAGCATGACCGACACGACTCCACATAACCGGATAAACTCTACGAGTCATCCTCACCGATCGCTTAAATCGCTACTTCAATCTGAAATCATCAAAGTAAGGGTGAGACTACATCATAATTAAATAGCATTATAAATCATCAGATATAGAATTTCATAAGCAATTATCCACCCTACTTAGCATATTCAGATTTATCAATTCATACCAATCACAAGCACAAATCATTAGTATGCACCAATAACACAACACAATCATAACACCGGATTTCATCCTGACATGTCACAATTTATACAAAGACCATGCAGACTCTTATGCATGTGGTACCAAAATTCGTGAATCACATCACAGGAATTCTCTCTTTGATACTGCCCTCTAGTCGCTCACACCCCACATGGGCACACGACTACTGCCTCATCGCTCACACCCCACATGGACACACGATGACTTTCCGCTAATCTCCGCACAATGGGAATTAGCCTTCCAATGCAAATGATTCATGAATGAATGAACACATGTCACATACTTATAACATCATATATCATCATCAATCTGATGCTTAACATCGCTTATCACATCTTACCAACAACGTCACGACAAGTATGTACATGTATATGCATCATTCAAAACAAATCAATCATCATCAATCATCAAAACACATGATAACAACATTTACCATGAATAACATCCATCTGCATCATCATTCATCAAAACACATGATAACCATATTTACCACGAACAACATCCATTTGCATAACAAGCAGAAGCAATCACATTATAACAACACACATCATTGCACATATTCAATTATGCAAACAACAATTCATTGCACCTCATCAACTATGCAAAACAAGAATAAACCACATTTTGAAGAAAACGATACTTATCAAAATAAAATCAAGTTATTGTTGTTTTCTTTATTTCATATGGTAGAGCATTCAATTTAAGAAACAACGTCCAAAACGGCGTATAAAACGGACTTACGGTTTGAAAATTAGAAGCTTTTAAAGTTAGGACAGTTTTCAAAACGTGCTGCTAGAATTTGTACTGGAACCCGGTTCGTCCCACATGGGAACCGGTTCCTGGACCCAAAAATGTCATTTTTAACGTTCTAACACAGTGGAACCCGGTTCCTCCCACATGGGAACCGGTTCCCACGAACCCAGTAGCTGAAAAACATGGTTTTTAAGACTTTTATGCATCCCAAACACATACCAACTCATACCATTACAGAATTGATCATCGATAACATCAAAATACTCCAAATACATGATTCTAATGCACAAACAACATACCACAACACCATGTAACATTACTACATCATCAATTGCAGTCAATTCATCAAATCATACATGTCAGTGTTGGTATTTCACAAAACCTAACATCCTAAATAGAGATTATAATCCCTTAATTCAATCCTAACATCATCAAAATCATAATACCATATAATTAGAGTAATCACCCCTTACCTTAGCCAAAGATTTCTCGATTGGTCTTCTCCCTCTTTGTTCCTCTTCACGTATCAGCTTCCCAATCTCTCGTCTCTTCTGCTCTGCTTTTCACGTTCCTTTTTCCTTTCTCCCAATTCCTTATTTCCCTTATTTTATGAAAACTAAAATAGAGTATTATAATGGGCTTGCTTAGTTAACACCCCCTCTTCTGCTAACCACCACTCTAAGCCCAAAGCCAATATTTCAATAATTCTATAATAATTCAACCAAACACCAAAATAATTCTAATTAATAATTTAATTTCCAATTAAATTGAAATTAGAAAATATGGGGTGTTACACCTTTGATGTGTTGAACCTTGAAGGTGAGTAGGTAGCCAAACGGGACATAGTCGTACGCTTTATTCTCAACTTTTGCCTAGGCTGCCTTTTGAGGTTTTCAGCCTACCGGGATAATATTTATTTTTTAATCTCTAACTTTTGCCTGGATCGTCCTTTTAGGTTTTCAATCCACCGAGACGCTCATTTTTGCCTAAGTCGCCCTTGGAGGTTTTCAACTTAGCGAGCTTTTCTTTAAGCGAAATACTTTTTGACTATGTCCGCATTTACAAGGTGTGGGAAATCCTCGCCATCCATAGTGGTAAGCAACATGGCTCCGCCGGAGAATACCTTCTTGATTACAAATGGTCCCTCATAAGTGGGAGTCCACTTGCCTCTGGGATCACCTTGTGGTAAAATGATACGTTTGACAACCAAATCACCGGTTTGATATGCCTGACTTTTGACTTTCTTGTTGAAGGCTTTGATCATACGCTTCTGGTACAACTGACCATGACAAATAGCTGCAATCCTCTTCTCATCAATCAAGTTTATCTGGTCCAACCGAGTCTGAATCCAATCGTCTTCATCTAGATCGACTTCTTTCATAATCCTTAGGGAAGGAATCTGAATTTCAATTGGAAGAACTGCCTCCATACCATAGACTAAGGAAAATGGAGTCGCCCCTGTTGAAGTACGCGCTGACGTGCGATAACCATGAAGAGCAAAAGGTAACATCTCATGCCAGTCTTTGTAGGTTACTGTCATCTTTTGTATGATCTTCTTGATGTTCTTGTTGGCAGCTTCCACGGCGCCATTCATCTTTGGTCGATATGGAGAGGAATTATGATGTTTAATCTTGAACTGTGTGCAGAGTTCAGTAATCATTCTGTTGTTTAAATTTGTGCCATTGTCTGTGATGATCCTTTCAGGGATGCCATACCGACAAATGAGATTATGCTTGATAAACCGGGCCACAACATTCTTGGTAACTGAAGCAAATGAGGCTGCTTCTACCCACTTTGTGAAGTAGTCAATAGCTACTAGGATAAAACGATGTCCGTTGGAGGCAGTAGGCTTGATTTCTCCAATCATATCAATACCCCACATTGCAAAAGGCCAAGGAGCCGTCAGAACGTTTAATGGGACTAGAGGTACATGTACCTTGTCGGCATATATCTGGCATTTGTGACAGGTTCTGGAGTGACGATAGCAGTCTGTCTCCATGGTAGACCAGTAATAACCTGTTCTTAAGATCTTTTTAGCCATTGTATGTCCACTTGAATGAGTACCAAAGGCACCATCGTGTATGTCTTCCATAATCTGTTCTGCTTCCTTCTTGTTCACACAACGAAGCAAAGTCGAGTCATGGTTTCGTTTGTACAGGATTCCATTACTTAGAAAGAATTTGGCGGCAAATCTTTATAGAAACTTTCTATCGTTAATGGATGCCCCTTCAGGGTATTCTTGGACTTCGAGATATCTTTTTACTTCATGGAACCATGATTTTTCTTCCACTCCTTCGGTATCAATCTCATTGCAATAGGCTGGTTCATTTTGTCTGTAAATGGTGATCATTGGCGCCTCATTGTCCCACCTGACTTTGAACATAGATGACATGGTAGCTAGAGCATCAGCTAGTTGATTTTCTTCGCGCGGGATGTGTTCAAAAGTGATTTCTTCAAAATAAGGAATCAAACTCAGCACATATTCTTTGTATGGAATTAGATTCGGGTGCTTCGTGTCCCATTCCTCTTTGACTTGATAAATTACAAGGGCCGAGTCTCCATAGACCTCCAAGAACTTGATTCTTAGATCGATTGCAGCTTTGAGACCCAGAATACATGCTTCATATTCGGCTATATTGTTAGTGCAGTTGAAACATAATCTGGCAGTGAATGGTGTATGTCCTCCTGTAGGAGAAATGATCACAGCTCCGATGCCATTGCCAAGTGCATTAGAAGCTCCATAAAAAACCATAGTCCATCGGGATCCTGGCTCGGGTCCTTCTTCCGGTCCTGGTTGTTTGTAGTCAGTAACTAGCATAATATCTTCATCCGGGAAGTCAAAGTTCAACGCTTGATAATCATCCACTACTTGATGAGCCAGATGATCAGCTACCACACTTCCTTTGATTGCTTTTTGTGAAGTATACTGGATGTCATACTCTATTAAGATCATTTGCCATCTTGCTATTCTTCCAGAGAGAGCAGGTTTTTCAAACACATACTTGATAGGATCCATTTTGGAGATCAGGAAAGTGGTATGGTTTAGCATATACTGCCTTAGTCGGCGAGCCGCCCATGCTAAGGCACAGCAAGTTTTCTCGAGTAGTGAGTATCTTGTTTCACCATCGGTAAACTTTTTGCTAAGATAGTAGATTGCATGCTCTTTTCGGCCAGACTCGTCATGTTGCCCCAGTACACACCCCATTGAATCTTCTAACACTGTCAGGTACATTATCAGAGGTCTTCCTTCCACTGGAGGTAACAAGATTGGTGGTTTTTGAAGATATTCTTTGATATTATCAAAGGCTAACTGGCATTTGTCGTTCCATTTTTCCACTTGATCTTTCTTCAACAGTTTGAAGATTGGCACACAAGTAGTAGTCATATGGGTAATAAATTTGGCTATGTAGTTCAGACGTTCCAAGAATCCCCTGACTTGTTTCTCGGTACGGGGTATGGGCATTTCTTGAATGGCTTTGACCTTGGCAGGATCAACTTCAATACCCTTGCTGCTGAAGATGAAACCTAAGAGTTTACCGGATCTTAGTCCAAAGGTACACTTGTTCGGATTCAGTCGCAGCCTGTACTTCTTGAGTCTGTCAAACAGCTTGTGCAGATGACCCAGATGTTCTTCTTAGGTGTTGGACTTTGCAATCATATCATCGACATAAACCTCTATTTCCTAATGAATCATATCATGGAACAGAGCTACCATTGCGCGCTGATATGTTGCTCCTGCGTTCTTTAAACCAAAGGGCATTACTTTGTAACAAAAGGTTCCCCAGGGTGTCGTGAAGGTTGTTTTTTCCATGTCTTCGGGCGCCATCTTGATTTGATTGTACCCTGAGAATCCATCCATAAAGAAGAATACCTTGCATTGTGCAGTATTGTCAACCAGTACATCGATGTGAGGTAAAGGGAAATCATCTTTGGGGCTTGCCCGATTCAGATCTCTGTAGTCTACACACATTCTGACCTTCCCGTCTTTTTTAGGCACAGGCACGATATTAGCTATCCAAGGAGGATAACATACAACTTTCATAAAGCCAGCATTGAATTGCTTCTCAACCTCGTCTTTGATTTTTTTGGACATATCAGGCCTACTTCTTCGCAGTTTCTGCTTAATTGGAGTGCTACCCTCTTTGATTGGCAGGTGATGGACCACAATATCCGTGTCGAGACCAGGCATATCTTCATAGGACCAAGCGAATATCTCGACGTAGTCTTGTAACATTTGAATCAGTCTTTGCTTAACACTGTCTTCTAAATCAGCCCCTATCTTGACTTCTTTCTTTTCTTCGTCACTACCCAGGTTGATAACCTCAATTGGTTCTTCATGCGGCTGTATAATCTTTTCTTCTTGTTCTAGTAGCCTTGCAAGTTCCCTAGGTACTTCACAATCATCCTCACTTTCGTCCTCAGTTTGGTAGATCGGATTTTCAAAGTCATGACTGGCAATAGAAAAATCGTTATCAACAGGATCCAGAGTGAATGTGAATATGGCTTTTACATGGTTTGATAGTATAGGAACCATTTTTATCTTTGAACGAAAACAGGAAATTGCATTTACTCCTGATCGAAGGAGATAACATATTCGGCTTCCCAGTTGTTCAATCCATTGTTGTGAGCAGGGAGTCTCCAGCTGCTCCAGTTGCAGTTGTCTTCTTCGTCTTCCACAGCATTGATTTCTTTGGTGGGGAAATAAGCTATTGATCATTCAGGGTGAGCAAGATACTCTGCTTGATACGAGAGCCCAGGCTGAGAGACCTCTGTTGGCTGAGCGAGATACCTGATAAGATCGTCCCATCTAGTTGGAATGATGTCTTTGAGGGAGACTTGTGCATTCTGGGGAGCAGTGTACTGCGTCAGGAAATCATTCTCGTTATTTGGTGTTTCCCAGACTTCTTCAGGAGCGACAGGGCTTGTGAATGTCATATTGTCTTCGAAATGGTTGTCCCATTCAGTTGGGGTGATGTCTTCAATAGCGATTCGCGAGCTCAGGGGAGCGGAATAGTTCACCATAAAGTCATACTTACCACTTGGTTCTCCTAGTGTATCCCAGACTTCTTTTGGACTAGGTGGACTTTGGTATTGCTCAGTAATGGAACTTGTGAAACTTTTGCAATCTTCAAACTGATCACCCCATCCAGTTGGGACGATGCCTTCAATTGCAATGAAATAACTCTGAGGTGCAGTGTACTTTACTAGAAAATCATACCCGCCGCTTGGTTCTCCCAAAGTATCCAAAACTTCCATGGAAACAGGTGGAACTTCATTGGGATATTGCTGAATAATATAGTTCAAGATCACTCCATCGTCTTCAATAGTGTTCACTCCTTGGCTGATGAAATGTGACATTAGTCCTCCAGAACGAGGACTTTGATCGTTCTTTTGAGTTCCATTAGCATAGCCCAGACCTAGCTTATCGAACTTGTAAGGTACATCGAGGAGCTGTCCCCATACTGTGCAACCACCTTCTTCGATCACAGCTTTGGCATCTTTGAGAGAAGCCATAGTTGGAGTTACTTTTGTAGCAGGAGAAACAGAAATGTGTTTGGCAGTAGAGACATCTGGAGGGACCACCTCAAAAGATTGGCAGGGAGTTTCGATGAATTCTCCATCCATATCAACATACTTGGAGTTACTCAGGTGGCTAACCACATATTCTTCTTCGCCATAAACTGTGACGACCTTGCCTTTTACCGGATACTTTAACTTCTGATGCAGGGTAGAAGTTACAACGTTTGCCCCATGTATCCAAGGGCGTCCTAGTAAACAGGAATATGCTGGATGGATTTCCATTACGTAAAAGGTAGAGTCAAAGATCTGAGAGCCCACTCTGATTGGGAGCTTCACTTTTCCGTATACTGTTCTTGTTGACCCGTCGAAGGCTCTTACCACAACATCGCTTGGTTGTAACACAACCCCTTCGAAGTCAAGTTTTTCCAGTACTGCTTTTGGTAACACATTCAAAGAGGGACCATTGTCTACCAGCACATGAGACAGAGTGGTGCCGTTACATTCAATAGAGATGTGCAGGGCTTTATTGTGATTTTTCCCAGCAGGGGTTAAATCAGCATCAAAGAAACCAAGACCGTTATTCACTGTTAGATTGGCAACACAATTTTCAAATTGATCGACTGAAATCTCCTGTGGTACATGTGCAGCTTTCAGGAACCTCATCAGGGCCTTGGCATGAGCTTCTGAATACTTTAGCAGAGACAGCATTGAAATTTTTGAAGCAGTGTGCCCCAGTTGTTCGACAATATTGTAATCACTTTTGCAGATGATTTTCAATATTTCCTCCATTTCTTGCCTCGATGGGTCTTCAACAGTGACTTCCACCGGTATTTGAACTGGTTCAACTAGTGGATCTTTGCCTCGAGCGTTGATATCTTGATTAGGAATTGGGACCTGATCTGGATTAGTAGCAACATTTGGAGAAATTTCTGGTGAAAATATCCTTCCACTTCTCGTAATCTTACTAGTACCCACAATATTATCAACAGTTGGAGTAGTAAAATTCACGGTCTCTTCAGTCAAGGTGTCTTGTTTAACTCCATGGACATAAACATTAGTGTCATAACTCTATGGGACAGCTTTGTCTGAGGAGTATGGAAATCGGGCTAGACTGGTGATGATTACAGATGCCACTTTGGGTGCAGCAGAAATTTTGAAAGGAGTTTTGGTAGGGATTTTCAATGGTATGTTAGAAACCACTGAGACGTCCTCTATTCTCATCCCATTTGAAAAAACTTCGCATAAATCGTCCATAGAAGGGAGCCTTTCAAACATAATGATACGACGATCCATCCACTTTTGAATTCCTATTTTCAGATTCTCACAACCATTGGGTAGGTGTGCACAATAAAAGCAATCAGGGTCACAACCTGGAAAGAAACCAGCTCGTATTAGCTTTCTTTTGACTTCAAGGAGCGGAGTTGACAATTCTCTCACATCATAGATATAAACAGTGTCTATGATAGCATTAACGGTCTTGTCGTGCTTCGGCATAGGTGCAGTGATGACATTTGGAGTCTCTGGAGGATCGAATTCAATTTCCCCAGCATCTATCATGTCTTATATTTTATTTTTCAGGACCCAACAGTGATCTGCGTCATGTCCTGGACAGTTAGAATGGTATGCACATGTTGCATCGGGGCGATAACTCGGAGAGGAAGTGTTGACATTCTTTGGAGGGTCTTTCAATGTAATCAGATTTGCTTTTAACAAGTGCTGCAATGCTTGAGATATTGGCATATTGATTCTGGTGAAGTTTCTTCTTGGTGCATCTGGTCGACGCGTATACTTCGGCGGTTGATCTTTTTGAGGTGCGGGTGCGGAGATCAGAACAACCCCTACAGATTGGTGATGCTCACTTTTGCGACTTTTCTGACTGTGCATTGTATTGACTTCATTTCTCCCACTGATGGGCCTTTTTGTAGTACCAGAGGAGGAGCCTATTTGAATTTTTCCACTTTGAATACCGCTTTCAACACGCTCTCCAGTTAATATCAGGTCAGTGAAACCTGATGATGAGCTCCCCAGCAAATGACTGTAGAAAGGGCCAGTTAAAGTACCCATGAACATGTCGACCAGCTCGCGATCAGATAAGGGTGGTTGAACCCTTCCAGCTAGATCTCTCCACTTTTGTGCATACCCTTTGAAACTTTCTTTTGGTGCCATAGTCATGCCCCGTAGTTGAGTACGGGTTGGTGCAAGGTCAGCGTTATATTGATACTGTTTGTAGAAAGCAGCAGCCAGATCTTCCCAGGTGTGAACTTTTGCATTTTCTAGTTGGTAGTACCATTCGAGTTGTGTACCCGACAGACTTTCCTGGAAGAAATGAATCCACAATTTGTTATCTGCCGTATGAGGTAGTATCTTCCTTACATAGGACCTCAGATGTAGTTTTGGGCAAGAAACTCCATCATACTTTGCAAAGACAGGAACTTTGAATTTTGGAGGGATAACAATATCTGAGACTAGCCCAAGATCATTGAAGTCTAAACCAGGTATTTTTTGTATCTCCATAGCTTTCATGCATTCTTCCAACAATTGGTATTTGTTATCACCCTGTTCGTCTTCGGAATGATAATCTTCTTCGTTAGTAGAAAGAGAGGGTTTGGCAGAACCCTGGTTGCTGTGATTGTCCTCTCGATCACCTTCACCGACTATTTCAGGGATCAGCGCCTTTTTGGACCTCTTGACTGGGATTTTGACCTTCCTTGCAAGGTGACTTAAGCCTACAGATTATTTGGGCTTCTTTTTCTTCTTGATTATCAGGGCTTTCAGTTCTTGTTGCCCCTTTGCTAGCTCCAGAATTGCTATCTGAACTTGGGCGTTCTGTGCTTCGAGATTCTTGACGCTTGTTTCGGAATCCATCCCTTCTAACTGAAATAAACAACGAGGAGATGAGACACCTGTTATGTGAACCTGTTATGCAATGTTTATGAATGAAATGTATGTGTAATGTTTTCAAGGATCTTAGAATTTAGATTTGTTTAAAAGAGAAACAAACATTTATTAGTCAAACAACTTATTTCTTTTTTTTTTCTTTTTTCTCTTTTTTTTTCTTTGCCTCTTTCGGGCTTTACAAAATAAAATAAAGAAAATAAAGGATTCCTCAAGCCTCCCATGGACGCTTTCTCTTTGCACCCAGGAATGTGTTGATCTGCTGTTCTTCCTGGAGTTGTCTGGTGAGCTCTAACACTTTCCTCTCATAATCTTGACAGTGTGCTTTGAAGGTGTCTCTTTCTTCTCTTAGTTGAACCCAAGATTTCTGCAGCTCTTCCAGGTCAGTTGGCATGTCCGGATGTAGAATAACTCGAGGTTCGTCCCCTTCGACTTCTGGCTCAATAGTCACAGGTAGAATAGCGGGATATGGCATGATGAACTTCTGAGCATGAGCACGCACCCATTTGAGGTAAGGCTCCATGGGATTAGAGTTCCATTGTCCTAAAGTCTTGCTTTCTACTTTGTAGACGCTGCCCCACGCATGTATAAACCTTCGTCGATATCTTTGGGAATCTTCTTCGTAGTCGAACACAATGCCACAGATAATCATATCATGAGGACCGTTTCTTCGTGCATATCCAAATTGGCGCAAAGCTAAAGAGGGGTTGTAAGTGATGCCTCCCCTGATGCCAAGGAGTGGCACATTAGGGTACTCTCCACAATGGTCAATGATAGTAATGTCTCTTTGAAAGAAGTTGTTCCACCGGATATCTGAATGAGACAAAGACATAATCCTGCGAGACCATTGCATCCTTTGTTCATTTCTCAACACTGATCGGGGAAGGTGTAATGTAAACCATCTAGCCAGTAGTGGTACACAGCACATAAGAGTTCCTCGTTTTTTCATGGTACGAGTGTGTAAAGAATGTAGAATGTCTCCCAGCAAGGCAGGTACCGGGTTGCGGGTTAAGAAAATGTTGATAATGTGTACACTTATGAATTGGTCGGGATTAGGGAATAAAACCAACCCATAAATCAAAAGAGCCACAACTTCTTCAAAAGCTAGGTAACTTCTGTTTTTTAGTAGTAATCGAGCCTTTTCCGTTAAGAACTTAGCAAGCAAACCCTTGACTCCACTCTTTGTTTCCCAATTAGACTCGATTTCTGACTTTCGCAAATGTAAGGCAGCAACAATGATTTCAGGTTTTGGAATCTTTTCTAAACCAGTGAAAGGTAATTGATCTCGAACAAGTAACCCAGTCAGTTCAGTGAACTCTTCCAAAGTGGGTACTAACTGATAATCAGGGAATGTAAAACAATGATGTTCGGGATCAAAGAACTGGAACAGGACCCGTATCATGTCTTCTTCAAATTTTGAGGTAACCAAATGGAGTAGGTGACCGTGCTTTTCAATGAATTGAGCATTTCTGGGAAATTCTGATATTAAGTCCTTAAGTTCAGATGGTACTGTTGAAATGTTGATCCGGACATAATTTCTGGTAGCGGGAGCCATTACCTGCAACAACAGAACAAAGGTAAACTCTTCGATCCTTGAAATGATTAGTGAGAAAATGATATGTTTATGATGCTTATGATGTCATGATGTCAAACATGTGGCACACACAAACAAATCAAACAATAGCCTTAGGTTTAAAGGCTTGCATGAGGTTCATAGGTGATACCCTCCCCACTGAAGTTGAGTTGGTTAAAACCTGTCATAAAATAGTATTCAGGTTCTATGATCCTTGGAGACAACATCTCAATACGGCGCTCGGACGGCCGATCAAAATATTCCTCGAGGATAACTAACTTCGATCAATTTGAAAGCTAGTCACTTAATAAGCCACAAGTCAAGTTCAACTAAAGGTTCTAAGACAAATTAGTGTTTAATGACATTTCGGAAGCCTAACATACTCCTTGATCGTTTTCAAGGGATATCAGTACAGACCAAAGTGTCGCACTAACGGTGACTACCAGATTAATCGTATCGGTACATGCCGTACAGTTTCCTTGGTCTATTGTCACATACTTAAGGTATCTCGAGATTCGGGTTAGAATCTTTCACACAAGCAAATACCCAAACAAACCTTTGAAAAATAGAACAATCAAGACAAGCAATTGAAAACATCGAAGTGATCTAAACTCTAAGGTAACCCCTTTTGAAAACAGTTTGTTTTTGAAATCCCCAGCAGAGTCGCCAGTTCTGTCGCGCCCTCGGTTTTTTATATCTCGCGTGAGATACGAACTGACTCTTCTTTTGTTTTTGAGTTTTGAAAATCAGAGAGTCGCCACCGACTTTTATTTTATCCAATTAAGGAAAGGTTTATAAAAGAAACAGAAAAATACCTTTAAGAGATTTTGGGTTCGGGGTAGGTTATACAAAGGGAAGGTATTAGCACCCCTTTGTATCCATGGTTATCCATGGGCTCTTAATTGCTTAGCTCACCTGTTTGAATCATTTGTCTTTCCTTGAAATGCTTGTATGTGGTTTTAAAATACCTTTGTAAATTAACTTTGTAATGATCCTTGTGCGGATGTATACAAAGTGTTTTATATCTTTCGAAAAGATGGAAAGAAAAAACAAAAAGATCTTTAATTTCGTAATGATCCTTGTTTGGATATATACAAAATGTTGTCTTTTTTTGAAAGTTTTGTTTTGAAAAGCAATGAATATGTGAGACATTTGTTGTTTTGATTTGAGCAAGCAATTAGGAGATCTACCCTAAGTTTATAAGGTCCTTTCCTATTGCTTTTAGAAAATTCTCTTTTGACCGGATGTAAACAAAAGTTTAGATTTGCATTTGAAACAGTAGAATTTGATTTTTGAAAAGAGTAACAGAGGGATTACCCTAAAAGGTGCAAGTGTGATTGTGTTTTGATTCAGATATTTTTGTTTTTGAAGTTAGTGATCTAACGCTTCAGTTTTTATCTTTGACATACACGCAGTTTTATATGTACAGAATTTAAAGTGCGGGAATGTAAAATGCGGAAAGTAAATCTACGCTATTACATCGATTGTGCGGGAAATGTAAACTACGCTATTTACATGATTTTGACAACCTATACACTTTATCTAGGAAGTTAAATTGCAATAAGATAAAAGGAAGTATTTTTGGATTTTTTAGATGGTTGATTTTAATTAGAATTAATGCATAATTAATTTAATTAAATGAGAAAAAAGGTAGAAATAAAATTTAAACCTAAAAATTAAGTCTAAAATATGTTCATATTGCTTGTTAATTAATTTTAAAATAAAACTATTTTTTTTTATTTTTTGAAGTTGTTTTGGAAATTTATTAAGCTAATTAACATATAATTATATATACAATTATACACATAAGTTAAACTTAATGAGAAAAATATTCTAATTATGTACAAAATTAGTCTATAGTATATAAACTAAATTTAATAAAAAGAACATATTTTTTCTGATTTTTTTTATAGGTTGAAATAATTAAAAAGCAAATATATAAATATATACTAATTAATTAAACAAAATATTTTAATTATTAAGAAAAATAAAATATTTTTGTGTCAAAAATTAATAGATTATTTTATAAACCTAAAAATATTTTTATTATATTTTTTGGTTTTTAAAACTATTTTAAATTAATTTTGCAAAGAAAACTAAATAAAATAAAAAATAATAAAACTGTGATCCTGTGTGGTGGATGAGAGAGTCTATGACATGGTCTGTGTGTTTTGGTGCGTTGGATGAGTGGATGGCATGATCTGATGGTGGTCAGTGTAAGGGAACATGGCGCGTGTGACACCTGCAAAACACTGGATCACAACATATTTAAATTAAAGCGCGCGCGCGCTTCAGCTAATCAGGGGAAGACACCTCATCGTCTTCTTCCTCTCGCCATTACTTTTAACAGCGTTTTTGCCAAACAAGCGCTGTAATAAGTGAGCTTCATCCCTGCAAAATAGCGAATAGGGGTAAACATGTACAAAATATTTTCGCGACATGTTCATTCCACTTGCTATGATTCACTGAGTTCAAATATGCATCTGTTTTCTTCTAATTTTGCCTAAATAAAAAAATCCCAAATTTTAGCTTAAGAACCCTAAAATGGTATATTCTATAAACGACCATTAAAACTCAATTAGAGCTCCAGAAACGATCAGAGCACCAAACTAAACACAAATATGAGATTACATCTTATTGAATATGCATGAATGATCAGATACGAGGTGATTTATGTTTGAACAAACCGTGGCTTGTGTGGCTCGATTTGTGAGGCTTTGATTCTTAAAATTTATTTGAATAGGTTCAATGAAGTTCAGAGATGATGTTTGAATACTTAGTTTGGATTAAAACTAGCTTGAACTCAAAATTCGAAATTTGAATTTCTTTGAAATTTTCAAGTTGCTACAAGTATGATACAAGCATGGATTTGGTTCTGAAATTGTGCGTCTTTTGTTTTCCAGAGATGATGTTTGAATACTTAGTTTGGATTAAAACTAGCTTGAACTCAAAATTCGAAATTTGAATTTCTTTGAAATTTTCAAGTTGCTACAAGTATGATACAAGCATGGATTTGGTTCTGAAATTGTGTGTCTTCTGTTGCTAAAACATGCTACTTCATTTATAAGCAATGAATGAGCTTCAAACTTAAGCTAAGAAGCATTGATGATCTTTGAATCTTTGAATTCTTTAATATTAAAAAGTTTGAATTCTTTGGCCATGGCTTTGAATTTTCTCCACCCTCTTGCTCTAGGCCTGCTATGTACTTCTCTTTGTTGCATAAAATAAGCTATCTTGATGACTCAAACAAGAGACAAAGCTTTGGATTATGATCTTGCATCATTTCTTTTTAATTTAATTTTAAATGTAATAAAATTAAACCAAAAAAGAAATAAAAATGTTATGGGCCTTAGGTTGGTCGTGGGAGGCCCTTAGCATTATTAGAATCATGTTTGGATCATGGAAACTTGGCCCCTTTTGAAAAAAAACATTTTTGATCAATGTTGGTTTCATGCATTTTCCCAAAAATTAGCCAACTTCAACAAGGCATAAATCCCTCAATTTTGATCATATGAAGGAGTTCTTGTACTTTTTAGAAACCTCAAGATGTCCCCTACAAGCCACTTTGGAAACTTTTTTTCATTTGGAGAAGTTATCTTGATGTTAAGGCCTTTGACAAAAAACCACTTTTTGTTGACTTTGAAAATGACCTGTAATGTCTGAGCTCATATTTTCAAATGGTGAATCCAATGAGAAAAGGTGACAAGCTGCCAGGCATAATTTCTCGCCAGCGCAAGAATTTAATCAAACATGTGGCGTGCTATCTTTGGTGCAATACTTAAAGAACTATAAGCATATCCTTGATTCAATTCCTACGCAAAACTACTCTCCCCCATTCCCTCTATCTATTGATCAAAGAACCATAACATTTGGTTGAATGTAGAGAGAGATATGGGACTTCAAATTCGCATTTGGGGAGATGGTGCTTGACAACGTTTTAGGCTAGAGTTTGAGTCTTGCATGCGCACCCTAGACAATGGTGTCTCACCATGTTTGCATGCATGTTTGAATAACTTCCAAGCCTCATTCCAATAACCTCCAAACACAGAATCTTCTCTATCCCGTGTCCTCTTTACATTAATCCAAGAATCAAATCAATTGCGTAGGAGACGAAGAAGTTACGATGCTCTAAAGTGAGTCACTTGAAATGGCATATGGCTGGTATCATCGGGAAAGGCATTTACATGGAGAGGGATGTAGCATGGAACCCGTGGTATACACCATCGGCATTTTTCTCTAATCAGCCATGCAACCATCTGCATACGTGAAAGTGAGGGAAAAGCTTTACTCCAACTACACATGCTTTCTCACTAAGATTTGAGAGGAAATAATCTACAAACAGCCATACCATATTCTAATACACCACATGTAAAAGCTAAAAAACTCGGTTTCACGAGGAAAGATTGGCATAGGGCAAGGCAATAACAAATTGTTGCAGCAAAACAATACACTCCATATGCCAAACAAACTCTGCAAGTATGTAAGAAAAGTGAGTGCATACTCAAAATAGAAGAAAACTTGCATGATAAGTCTAAAAGAAAAAACTAGCTACAACCACTCCACACTACACTCCATGAACCGCCATATATAAACAAAACCCTTCGTACATTCACGGCCACGCTTCATTCATTTTTTTCTTAGTTTCCACATAATCTTCACTCTCTTCTCAAGAGATTATTTGCGAATATCAAATGCGACAACCAAGGACCCTCATTCCCCATACGAAGCACTTTTCAATCATTGAAATTCACTGCATCCATTATAAGGTGCAATAGTTTTCCATACACAAAACAAAAAGCTAGGGCGAGATAGGGTCCCCTTGACGTATACTCTGTGGAGGTTTGGAGTAACTACTTATAACTCCATTCCACTTGAAATTAGTTTCCACACTTGTCACGAAATCCATGCTGATGTTAATTATCTTCTCAAGGAGTTAAATCTCCTGAAGAACTCTCCAGATGAATTTCCAACTAATTTTATCATACGCTATAGACAAGTCAACTTTGATGATAAAGTATCCCTTCTTACCCTTTACTTTATGCATGTTGTCTATGATCTCCTTGGCAATAATAATATTTTATGGATGTTTCTCCTCAAAATAAAACATGTTTGATAAGGGGAGACAAGTTTCATACATAATGCTTGATTTGAGTCTATTAACAACAACCTTGCTTATGAAGGTGCGAGAAACACAAGAAATGAGATTTGAATTGGGTTGGACCAAATATAATCTTTTCGCAACTCAAAAAACAAGTTTAACAAGTGAATAAAAATAGAAGAACACAATCATTTTTATTCTGGTTCACTGTTAACGAAGTTACTCCAATCCACCCGCCAAGGTGATTTCGCCTACTCAATTAGGAATTAATCCACTATAACCACACTGATTATAGACAACCACACTGACCACCACCAATGCATTTTTGAGACTTCTGGCAAGCACCTAGTCTCTCAATGAAACAACCACAATAAGCTTATGATTAACCTTGCTAACAACCCCAACAAGTTCAGCTGATCCTTATCATGAAACCACTATGAACGCAACCACATTTTTCTCGAGGCTTCTCACTAGCACCTAGTACCCCAAGGAAACAATCAACCAAGTTAATAACAAATGAGTATTACAAAGAGGCCTCTAATAAGCAGATTACACAATGTTTAAGTACAGTAACACAAAAGTGTGGATAAGCAAGATACGGACAAAAGCTCATTGCTAATATACAAAAATATACAAAGATTTCTCTAATAGAGTTTGTGGAGCGCTTTGGTGTTGTTTTGTAAGACTAATTAGTTGATTTCAAATTCATCCAATGGCTTCCTTTATAGAGAATGATAGATTCGTTAGAGGGTAGACTAGGAAATATAAAGTACAAATGTAAAGTCCCCAACAGTCATGGTGGGAGTGGTAGATAACAACTGTAGGTTTAACTATCCTAATGCCACCCTAAAAGAGTAAAGGTCACAGTTTACGTTAGTACTTTTATGTTCAACGTCACATGCAAGTCGTCCTTGATCTTCTAAGTCTTTAGAGGCTTCTGATTGTATGTTGATTGAAGTATGATGTAAATGATCAAAACTTGAATCTTCAGTACCTATGTCTTTGAGTCTTTAGATCTTGTTCAATTTTGGGGCGGTAAAGTGGCAAGCAACAAAAGATTTGGAAATATTTATTCGAGAAATTATTGTCTCCACAGGGACTAGTGCATTAACTGTCGTTCAATAGTTTCCAAAGTTATGAGTTTGGATTGAATTGGTAAAGCATAAAACAAAAAATTAAATATGAACATAAAAAGAATACATTCTTTGAAAAGAAATAACTTATCAGGTTTGTAAATACACCCACTCCTTACGAACGTAAATCTATCACTTTGTTGCACACAACTTATAATACTTGTCAGAATCACCACATACCTCTCACATCAATGTCCATTTCTGCAACACCGATGAGAGTTCAACCATATTGCTCTTTCAACGATGTCTCGACCATTCGAACAACATAGAGGCATTAAAATTCGATATCATGTGGATGTTAACCCCAATCCTATCTCTAGAATCTAAAGTTATCAGATATCCCCCTAATTAAGACTTGTGATGTCTATTTCTACAACAACACAAATCCAAAGCATTTAAGCAAAAAGATCAAAGAAACATCAACAACGATTTGTAAATCAAATTTTATACAACAACAGAATAACAAATATACATAGGTTCAGAGTAAATATACATACACACCCAACACAGAGAAAACACACAAAGAGGATAAGAGATAAACCAAACATCTCACAGGTTGTCAGCTCCAATTGATGAGTAATCCACCTCTAATCATCATAATGCATAACCCCATGTTGTTTTCAAGCTCTCTCTACCAAAAAATAAAGGTTTGTTGGATTGGGATCAAAAATACCCAAAACATAACCTAAAAAATGTGTTTTTGGCCCTTAAAATGTGTTTCTGTCCAGATCGATTTTCCCGACGGCTAAATGGTTCGCCCGGCAACTCGATAAAGCAACTTTTCACGTTTTTGGGTCGTTCAGGCTTGCCCGGCGAGCCCAAATTTCTCACGGCGAATTTTACCAGAAACAGCAGAAAATTCGGCACTGTTTCGACCATATCTTGGGAACCGTAACTCCGATTTGCGTCCGGTTCGAAGTGTTGGAAAGCTTATTCAATTTCCTATCTAACAATGAAAAAATATAAACCAAATTTATGATTTTTTATTCTTTGATTATGAGCCTTATTCGTTGATGAGTTGGTTCCGTAGCTCAAAATAGCGTGTTTGAAGCCGTGACTTCGACACTTAATTGCTCATGCTCCAAATACGCATCAAGACCTACAAAATGAATAGAAAACTATCAAAAACGTACAAAAATGAAGCAAAACACGAGTATAATCAAATTAAACGTATTTACACAATAAACGAGGGATTATTCAACGGAATTTACACAAAAACATGATAAGTGCCACAAAACTATATATAAAAGAGAACTACAAATTGGCATTTATCAAATTCTCTCCAAATTAAACTTGTTTGTCCCTAAACAAGAATCAACTAACTCAAGGAAACAAACACAAAACTCGAAAAATCACGAATAAACAAGTTTTGAAAAAACGGAACAAATGTATGGCTCAAATGAAAAACGGTACACACAAAGAAACATACTTACCACTAAACTACAATGATAACATAAACATGACACAAGTGCTAAATACAAAGAATATACCAAACATTCTAAAACAACACTAGTTCAAAAATAAATCACACCTAGCACACAATCATCGATAGATGAAAAACACAAAAGTGGGGTATTTTCACTCATCTAACAATCTTGCAAACAAAAGACTAAATTAAGCCGTCATCCAAAAATCGTATTGAAAATACAAAAGCAAGAATCACAAAGGCTTTTCAAAGTTGTAGCGTGGACGGGTGAACAAACAAGGGATAATTCCTAAGGCTAGCTAATCAAAACAAAAACTTGCCTAAACCTAAGAGAGTGATCAATTCACCAAAGATTCAAACACAAAATTCCAATTATATATACTTCTTCATCAACCCAAATTTCACACCAAAGCACCATACTTATTTGTACAATTATTCGAACTCTTTTTTGTTTTTCTTTTTCAAAGCTTTTTCCTTTTTTTTGTTTCTTTTCTTTTTCTTTTTCTTTCTCTTTTTTTCTTTTTTCTTTCATCCTCATAGCAATCAACCACAAGGGTACAATTATTTTTCTTCCTAACTTGAATTCAACTGTATCATTATGTGAATACTTCCTTCTTTCTAAGGTAAGGTAAAAATTCATACAACAACACAAAGTTGAGGTTTCAAGAAAAAAAATCAAAGCCCATACAAAAAGTGAAACAAATACTTATAGACAAGCATCAAATTTAAATAATATGGACAATGACAAAAGGCTCAAAAGGGGGTACGAATGATCACACTCACAAGGTGAAATGACTATTTGGCTAGGTAGTTGTGCTCAAGATGTAACAAAAATGCTTTGATCATTTTTATGATTTCATATAGTCAACACAAACAAAAGATTAAGTATAATAAAATCCAATTAGAACAAGAGTGTCGGTCTCCAACATATGTGAACAATGGAAAGCTACCTCACAAAAAGGATAAGAACTATAGTGATTCACAAACGAATAAGTATACGAAAGAATGAATGGCATAGACATTGTAAAAATCCTAAGTATCATGAATATGCTAAAGTCAAGAAAGCGGTAAACACATACCTTGAACGTGTATAAAACTTTAACAAAATCATTACCATACACTCGCAAGTTGAAAGAATCAAACTTGGAAAATCACCTCTAATTCCATAAGTTACTCAAAACAAGCTTATTGACAAACACACAAAGTACTAATATAAAAAATTAAAAGACCAGATGAAATTGTCTAAACAAATTTAAAAGTGAAGATTTGAAATTTAAGAACTGGTCCGATATAAATTTGTTTAGACAATTGCATCACACTACCTAAACTAAACAAAACTAAATAGAGTAAACATGCTTGTTTTACGTCGTAAGCTCGACGCATGTTATTTAAGAACGTTTTTCCAAGTTACTTCTGCCCGGTTATTCCTAACTACACACAAGCAAACATGAAAGGAAACAAACAATAATATAACAAATTCACAAGTATAAAGAAAATATGTACAAGTGTAGTAAACATACACAAGTATCAATATAAACAAGTGAGAATATACAATATGTGCAATATATACAAAACTCAAAATGTTAGAAACTATTGCGATGCGAGACAATAAAAGCACTAATCCCCGACAACGGTGCCATTTTGTTAAAGCGGTAAAGCGGCAAGCAACAAAAGATTTGGAAATATTTATCTGAGAAATTATCGTCTCCACAAAGACTAGTGCATTGAACTACCGTTCAATAGTTTCCAAAGTTATGAGTTTGGATTGAATTGGTAAAGCATAAAACAAAAAAGTAAATATGAACATAAAAAGAATACATTCTTTGAAAAGAAATAACTTATCAGACATATAAATACACTCACTCCTCACAAACATAATCATATAACTTTGTTGCACGCAACTTACAATACTTGTCAGAATCACCACATACCTCTCACATCAATGTCCATTTCTGCAACACCGACGAGAGTTCAACCATATTTCTCTTTCGATAATGTCTCAACCAATTGAACAACACAGAGGCATTAAACTCCGATATCATGTGGATGTTAACCTTAATCCTATCTCTAGATTCTAAAGCTAACAGATATCCCCCAAATTAAGACTTGTGATGTCTATTTCTACAACAACACAAATCCAAAGCATTTAAGCAAAAAGATCAAAGAAACACCGAAAAATATTTGTAAAACAAATTTTATATAACAAAAGAGCAACAAATATACATAGGTTCAGAGTAAATATACATACAAACCCAACATAAAGGAAACACACAAAGAGGATAATAGATAAGCCAAACATCTCACGAGTTGTCAACTCCAATTGATGAGTAATCCACCTCCGGTCATCCAAATACACAACCCCATGTTGTTTTCAAGCTCTCTCTACCAAAAAATGAAGGTTTGATGGATTAGGATCAAAAATACCCAAAACATAACCTAAAAAATCATGTTTTTGGCCCTTAAAACGTGTTTCTGTCCAGACCGATTCGCCCGACAAATAAATAGTTCGCCCAGAAACTCAATAAAGCAACTTTTTCACGTTTTTGGGTCGTTCTGGATCGCCCGGCGAGCCCAAATTTTTCCCGGCGAATTATACCAAAAACGGCTGAAATTTCTGCACTATTTCAACCATATCTTGAGATTCGTAACTCCGATTTGTGCCTGGTTCGAAACGTTGGAAAGCATATTCAATTTCCTATCTAACAATGACAAAATATAACCAAATTTATTATTTTTTATTCTTTAATTGTGAGCCTTATTCATTGATGAGTTGGTTTCGTTGCTCAAAATCACGCGTTTGAAGCGTTGTCTTCGACACTTTATTGCTCATGCTCCAAATACACATCAATACTTACAAAATAAATAGAAAACTATCAAAAGATACACAAACGAATCAAAGCACGATTATAAATAAATTAAACGTATTTACACACTAAACGGGGGATTATTCAACAGAAATTACACAAAAACACGATAAGTGCCACAAAACTATATATTCAAACGCACTATAAATTGGCACTTATCATTCAACAGAACCTTTTCTTCAGAGACTTCAGCACTTGGTCTTTAGAAGTGATGTCTTTAGATCTTGTTCAGCGGAACCTTGTCTTCATCATCTTCAGAACATGGGACATAGAAGTAAAGCTTTAGAAGGCCTCCAAAGATTCCTTACAAAGTCTCTATCAAAATTTATTATACTAACGTTCCTTGGAACTGTTGCATAAATAGCATTCTAGAATCTTGACTTCCATTGTAACACAACATTAGTATTATTTCAGGGTGTTGAGTTTAGAACTTATGACGTCACACGCATTCTTACCAAAGTCACAACCTCCAAGGAAAAAGTGACACACTAGAAATAAAACAGTTAGTGTATATAATTATTCCTTAAGATAACATGTAAAGTTATCATCAAAACCTAAGGCCAAATGCATAACCAATCTTGTTCTTACAACTTACTACTTTGTATATGGTATTGCAAAGTGATATTGGGAGAAACTGATAAACCACTTGAGGTTGATCCACTTTTGGGATCAGACAAATATTTGTCTAGTTAAGATTCATGATTTTACTAGGATTTCTAGAAACTCTTTACACATAATCATATACTTATTAGAACAAGATTTGTTATGATCTATATTCTATGTTTTGATGATAACATTTTATATGAATTTTTTATAAGACAATGTGGTACTCTAATCCTTTGCATTTTCCATTTCAGGAAATACATAAAGAGTATGCACAACTCAGCGCTCAGAAACACTAACTAAGAAGGTTCTGGATGGCTACATCAGAACATGCTCTGGCAAGACATCAGAAGATGGTCAAGCAGAATCAGAACATGAACTAATGAAGCATCATAAGAACATGAAGTCAGAAGCAGAAGCACTGAAGTTCTGAACGGTATCACGCTCAAGCTCTTCAAAGTCAGAAGACAAGAGGATGCTCTGCACCAAGCTGTTGACTCTGAAATTCAAACGTTGTTATCTACAAATCTGAGTTCGGAAGCAAGTACAAGATGATAGGCTATTAAGGAGTCTTATTGAGTAGGTCTTATGGAGATTCTATTCTGAATATAACATGCAGTGTTAATTGCTTCTGCCCAGAAATGCTTAGCCATATTGGTTTCATTGATCATGGTTCTGGCCATTTCTTGTAGAGTCCTATTCTTTCGCTATACAACTCCATTTTGCTGTGGAGTTCTAGGGCAAGAGAAATCATGGGCAATACCATTTTCTTTGAAATAAATCTCAAAGAATTTGTTCTCAAATTCGCCACCATGATCACTTCTGACCTTTATGATTTTGCATTCCTTCTAATCTCTGACTGACAAAAGGATCGTTAGAAGCTACAAAAGGCAAAGTCAGTAAAAGCAGCAAAAGCATGGATCGAGGTAGTTAACAAAAGTGTGAAACATTAAATGCAAAGTTGTACTATTCACGCAAAGCATCAAATTCAACCCAATGGTCATTCTCTCTCAAACGCCTATATATAGAAGTTCTGATCAGAAGCAGCATATAGAACACTTGCGCAATATACCAAAATGCTGTCAAAATCAAAGCTCACGAACTTCATCTTCAACCTCACAAACTCTTGAAATATTTTGTGAGTGTTAAGCTTAGAACTTAAGAGAAATATCACTGTTGTGATTATAGCTTTATAAGAAGCAATCTTACTCTTGTAAACATTTATTTTACATTGTTTTGTAAAAGGTTCCTAGAGTGATCAAGTTATGATCAGTAGACTCTACAAGACTTAGAAGTTTTCTAAGTGGTGATTTCCTAGAGTGATCAAGTTGTGATCTGTATACTCTAGAAGACTTAGAAGTTTTCTAAGTGGATAACCATTGTAATCAGTTGGATAAATGGATTAAATCCTCAGTTGAGGTAAATCACTCTAAGGGGATGCACTGGAGTAGTTTTGTTAACAACGAACCAGGATAAAAATAATTGTGTTCATTGTTTTTATCTTACAAGTTTTTAAAGTCACACTTATTCAACCCCCCCCCCTTTATAAGTGTTTTTCTATCCTTCAATACTTTATTACCTACCGCGCACTTCACGACTTATGGTAAAACCCTGTAGGAAAACCATATGGACCTAGGGCTTTCTAAGAGCTCATTGAAAAAATGTCTTCTTTAACTTCAACATCTTCCATTTGATTGCTTACTTTTTGATAATCTCACGCTTCTATCATTGGATACTTAATACTCGTATCAATTTACTTGCACCAAGTATTACAAATTTCAAAAACCTTCTGGTAGTAATAATTCACCATCTATTTTAGGTTATTTTCATCATCTATCCATATGCATAGATCATTTTTAACATGATGATTTTTTTAAATCTCTTTCTATTATTGGTCTTCATGTGTTACTGTTTCGTATTTTGATCACTGTAACACGGTGGGAGAACTGACTTTTTAAAATGTGCGGATAGCAAGAGTTGCCACCGACTTTTATTTTATCCAATTTTGGAAAGGCAAAAAGAATAGGAAAGACCTTTAAAAGACTTTGAGTTCAGGGGGTAGGTTATACAAAGGGAAGGTTTGAGAACCCTTTGTATCCATGGTTATCCATGGGCTCTTAATATCTTAGCTTACTTTTTGTTTGAATTAATTGAAAAGAATTGTAATGTGTGTTTAGAAAAACAGTTTTGAAAAGATCTTTAACTTTGTAATGATCTTCGTACGGATGTATACAAAGTTTAGTCTTTGAAAGTGTTTTGAAAAGATGTGTATGAAGTAGTTTGAATTGTTTTGAATTGAGCAAGCAATTAGGAACTACCTAACCTATGTTTGTCTTTCTTGTCCTTAAAGTATTTCGTTTAAGGGAAAGAGACTATCCGCACCATTAATTAGTGGGAAGTCCTTTCATTGGATGTAAGGGACATCGAGGGTCATCGTATAGTCATAGGGGTATCCATACCATTAGGAGGGTAGAAGTCCTATGCATTGGATGAGAATAGTCATAAAGGAAACAAGTAAGGATACCTTAGCAATCAAATGGACTATCATCATTTAATCGTAGGCAACATTGAGGGACGAAATCATCTTATCGTAGGTGTAATACGATGAACAGACTTTATTTGAAATGTACGGTAAGCAAGAGTCTCCACCGACTTTTATTTTATCCAATTTGTAGAAAGACTAAAAGAACAGGAAAAGACCTTTTAAAAAGATTTTGAGTTCGGGGGTAGGTTATACAAAGGGAAGGTGTAAGGCAACCTTTGCATCCATGGTTTTCCATGGGCTCTTAATTGCTTAGCTCACTTTGTTTTCAAAATGTTTGAATTGTTTGAAAAGTAGGGTGTGAATAGAAATTTGAATAAGAACTTTAGCTTGTAAATAAGCATAGACTTTTTGAAAAAATATTTGAAAATTAGTGGGAAAAAGAATTTGAATTTGAAAAAGAGCAAGCAATTAAAAAGCAATTACCCTAAGTTTTAAAATTCGTTCTTTTAGACTTTCGGGCGAAAGGGTCTATCCATACCATGAGAGGGCAGGAAGTCTTTCAATTGGATGTTGAAGGGTCATCGAGAATTATCGTTCGCCATAATATTGTCCCTCCCATAAAGAGGGCGGGTAGTCTAATGGAAGGATATAATAGTCATTAATCTTTTTAGGCATCATGCGAGGATACCTTAGCAATCGGGACAATCATCTTTTACCAAGGCAACTTCGAGTGACTAGATGATTTTTAATCTCTTTAGGCAACCTTGCTTTAGGTATCCTCGGAATCGAGGGACTTGACTATTATTTAGTATAATTAGAGGCAACAGAATCATAAGGCAACATGCAACAAGAGGGATTACCCTAAAGGTGTGTGGGTGCACAATCACGTGGTTAACTTCGATGATATTTATCTTGTAAATTAGTGATGTATGTTCAATTCATGGTTTATCACTCCCTAGGGTTACTAACCACGCAGTTTTAAAATTGCAGAAATTAAAGGCAGAAAATTAAAAGTTCCTACGCTATTACAATAAACACCTGTGGGGAAGGGGAATAAAAGCAGAAAATAAGAGGGATGAATAATTAGCTTAACTATCTTGAGCCTTGATCTTCCTCGAACCCTTGATCGGCTCTGAAATTTAAGAGGAAAATAAATAAGGGTTAGTGTAGGAGGGAATCATTGAGTATTCGAGGCAAATCCTATTCTAGGCAAAAAGCAAAATAGAAATTAAAATGATATTTAAACAAAGAAAGAGCTAGAAACTTAGCTTTTGATCTGATGGCGCGTGGCTGAAGGATCTTGATTAATCCTGAAAATTAGCCACAAAGAAGAGAAATGTTAGTGCATTAAAGATCTCAACAAATCAAAAATTAAAATTTAACAAATCAAAAATTAAAATTGTAACAATTTAGGCAAACAAATGAACAGGCAAAACCCCAAATGGGGAGCCAGTTAACCAAGGTTAATGGGCAACACCTACCAGTAAACCTAAGGCTATTAGGGTTTAAAAATGAATCGAGGTTAACAAACCCAAAAAAAATTAATTAATTAAAAGTCTATACTAAAATAATAACTTTTATTGTTAGAAACAATTACTTTTAATGTTATGAAAAAAAATCGAGTTTTCGATTAAATAAATTAAAAAGTTATATGGAATTATTATAATAATAACCAATTTTTAAATGAAATAAGTTAAATAAATAAAAATAAGAAAAAGGAAATAAAGAAAAAGGTTTATGTAATTGAAAATAATAATAAAAAATTAAAGAAACTTAGCTCTGTTTATGTGTGGCACGCCTCCTGAGTGTCCATGGTGTGCAGCACATCCTTGCGCGTTTGATTTGTTGGTAGCTGGATCAAATGGATGAGATTTGAGGGTGTATCGTGTGCAGATTCAAGTGCTCTGCGTTGGATCTGTAAACCAACTATAATATAAACTGGTTAAAAATTACAGCGTGGGGGGTAGGGATCGAACCCATGCCCTCACGCTTTTGCCAAAACGCACTTACCAGCCAGGCTGCAATTGTTAGTTAACATCATAACGTTCAAGAATAAATAAATAAGAAAGTTAGTAATTCAATTGAAAATTCAAACCGAGTCAAGAGTGGGGCCCGGTTGGTTGGAGTGATGAATCAGAGAAGGAGAGAGGAGTTGGTCTTGTTGACCCACCAATGGGAGCTTCTCCTCGTGCAGTCAACGGTTCCCACACTTAAGATGGACGAATCGTGACTTGCCACGCTTCTGCTGCCCGAGTCCCACAAACCAGAGACGTCGGAGCTTGCTCCGGTCGTCTTCTCCGATGGCCACGTTTCACGAAACCTGCCAAAACGTGTAGATAAACAAAGAACAAGCACCCAGATCACATAATTAGGGCAAGGAAAATTCAATGGTGGTGGCCGTTTGGCCTGAAAGTTCCTGGAACACATGATACGACAGCAAGAACCTTTGAGCCCTAAACATGGCAAATCCTCATTCCGGCGTCAAAACTCATAAACGATGGATGCAAATGATTTCTAACATTATTATAAACATGAATACACGCATAGAATTATTCTAAATATCATGTATGAATAATTTGAAATTTCGAAACATGAACAAACCGGAGCCACTTGGTTATCACATTCTGAAGTGCTTCAAGTTTGCATGAGGGCTCAGATCGGTTGATGGATGCCTCAGGGTGAAGAATGAACGCTTGGAATTTGTAGACAACAGCTGCAACTTGCGTTTTTGATTTGCCCTAGTCTTAAGATTTTTTTGTACGTGAAACCTTGATGTCCTTTCACCAAAAAAATTATGCCCTTGTTCAGAATGAGCTCATGTATATATAAGGGTTTGGATTAGGTCAAATATTCTTGGAAAAAATCGTGTGATTGATGGCTTAAAATATGAAAATATTTGATTGAATTTTGATTGGAAACTTTCTATTTTTGCTTCATTCTCTTTCCAATCATTCTTGCACCAAATTTGATTGATTTTTGGAGTTAATGCTGATTGGATTTGATTAAAATTATGAGCCAAATTAAATCTTTGATTTTTCCTTTGATCTATTTGAATTTAATCATTTTTTAAATGAATAAAAATTCATAATAAATCAAATAAATCAACCAATTTCGTGGCAATTGAATTTTAAGGCCTTGGATAACTTAAGAGTGAAGATTGGGCCAAGAAAGAATGGGTCCCTTTGCAAAAAGATTCATTTTGGAGCCTTTTATTTCACCTTTTTCTTCTCAAAATTGTCCAACTTTGACAAGGCATATCTCCCTCAATTTTTAAGATGTGGAGTTCTAGAACTTTTTGGAAACCTCAAGATGTCTTCTACAAGCCACTTTGGAAGCTTTTTTCCATTTGAGCCTTTTATCTTGATGATATTGGCTTTGACAAAAAACTGCTTTTGGTTGACTTTCCAATAGGACCTGTAATGTTTTGATCCATATCTCTCAAATGAAGCATTTTTGGACATGGAATATGAGAGACAAAATTGTAGAGAATTCAATTTCCTTCAAAATGAGATTTGGATGAAAAATTTCTGATGCTCCATGTGGAAGTTATGGCTGGTCAATGTTCAGTTGACTTTCTCCTATGAAAACCCTAATTTAGAAACTTTTGGTTTTGTTGATTTCTGATCTTTTCTTGATGAATCATGATCAATCCTTGATCAAATGATGAATGATACTTCAAAATAAGGTTGTTGACAAAAAATCAGGAGTTTTGACTGTTCTTTGACCACAATTGACTTTTAGGTCAAACTAGTCGACTGTTGACTTTCTGAGCAATTGAGTGGTCAGTCCTTGGAATTGAAGCCTGAATTTTGTCATGGGGATAGTTTGAAACATCATAAGCCATATGAAATGCCTTGGAGCCTTTGATTCATTCATTTTCTTCAGAAGAACAAAACCCTAATTCTTTGAACCATTACTTAGGACGATATGTCTTTGAGTCTTGAGTCTTAGTATGAGCTTGAGTATAAAAATGTGATGGGAAAATTTTGGGGTATAACAGTAGGCAACTTGAAGGGACTATGATCTTTATTTCGAGGGACTATGATGATTTAGAATCGTAGGAAACAGGTGCTAAGGTATCCCTACAGTCGAGGGACTTGACTATTATTCGAAAGGCAACAGAAGAGAGATTACCTTAAAGGTGAGTGTGTGAAGTGTGTTAGATTCGAGTAATTATTTATCTTGAGTTAGTTAGCTAGCGATCAATTTTAAATCTCTTGCCATACAATCCTAAGCATACATCTAGCAATATATTTGCTAGAAATTAAAGTGCGGAAAAGTAAAAGTTCCTACGCTATTACATGGCTTCGGGGATTAGGGATTACATAACCAAAACGGGGGAGTGCGAAAAGTAAAGGGCGAAAATAAAAGTGCGAGAAAGTAAATCCTAATTACTACTACAAAAAAAACCTTTTGCGACCTATACATTGATTTCTAGAATTTTAAAGAAAAACAGTAAATAAACACGCATGTGATAATCATTGAGAATTTGAGAGGGAGAAGAAGAATCGGGAGAGGATTAGTTGGAAAAATCAAATTTAAGGAAATTAAGTGAAAACCTAAATTAATTTAATTATTAAACTACTCCTAATTTTAGATTAATCTAATTCTAATTATTTATCCTAATTAAACAAATTAATTAAAAAATTGGTTAGGAAACGTAATTAATCTAATTAAATTAAAGATTGGTTAGAAAACCTAATTAATCTAATTAAATTAAAAATTAGTTAGAAATTAGATAAGAAAAATAATTAGTTAGTCCTAATTCTAATTATAATTAGTTACTTGGTTAAATATAAATATATAAAAAATTAACGGCTAAACAAAACAAAAATAAAAAGGGAATAAAAATTGAATAAGAGAATAAGGGAAATTGAGGCATGCAATCCAGTATGGTGGTTCTTTGATGGTGCACCATGGGGATCCATATCTTGGTCCATCAGATGCGCATCTGTGGCGATCAAGTGGCTGACGTTAGAGGCTGTATCGTGGGGGCGTGAGACTTGAGTGTACTAGATCTGTAAACAAATGGAAACAAATAAATTGGCAAAATATATTGCAGGATGCTGGGATCGATCCCAGATCCTCTTGGTCACGGATACCTTCACGTTGCCTTATGAGTTGCAGTCATTTGTTGTCAAACAAACTAATGACAATAAATAAAAAGGAAACACGCGAATGATTATAAATCAAAAAGTAAAGTCAAAGTGGCCCCCCTATTACACACACAGCCATTTAGAATTAGGAAGAGAGTTTCATTATGCTGGCCAGCCAATAGCATATCTCCGCGTGGGGGTCAATGTTCCATGTTACTTTTCATTGTCACTGTCATTATTCTTGCCCAGGATTAGCTACGAAATTGGTGCGATTTTGCTACGTTTTTATAACCAGATTTCGTAGTAAGAATACTGGTGACTAGAACCAAAGCGACTGGAAAGTGATGTTCTGATACGCCTTGTTCTTGAGTGAGCGCTTGGATTGCCTCCTGGAAGTTTCAGGATGATGATGGACTGCTGGTCTTGGCTTGAAACCGCTAATAGGATTGAGTTTGAGTTAGCCCTTAATCTATGAATTTTTGAAGACTCTTACACGAGCTTTTGGAGGCATATTCTCCTCTTCTTTTTCGTTTCCCTTATTGTTGAACGTGTAAAGTACTTATAAGAGAGTGAATTATGTCAACAATTGGACTTTGACCTCAAGTAGTTGGTGAGAAAAAAGATTTGATTCAATTATGTGTAAATCTTTCTATTTTTGAAACACATCTTGCCTCAACTATTCCATACGAATTTACTTAAGTTCAGCTCCAATATTCACTCAAGATTTGATCAAAAAATAATTTCAATCATTCCATTAGTATTTTCCATCATTTTATTAGATTTAATTTGAATTTTAAATGAATAAAAATCCAAAATAAATGGAATTAAAATAATAAAATTAAAGGAATGGAAACATGGGCCTTGTGCAAGCTTGTGATCACGTTCAAAGTCCAAAACATAGGCCCATAAGTCAAAAAACACAACGTTATTAATATTGACTTTCATGCATCTCTTGAAAATTGACCAACTTGTGCAAGCCATAACTCCTCCAATTTTTATGGTATGGAAGTGTTGTAGGACTTTTTAGAAAGTCCAAGACGTCCACTACAACCCACTTTGGAAAATTTTTTGCATTTGGATATTTCACCTTGATGATATTGGTCCTGACAAAAAATAGCTTTTTGTGAACTTCTAGAAGGACCTGTAATGTTTTGGCTCATATTTCTCAAATGATACATTTCTTGGACTTGGGCCCAACATCAAAGTTTTATAGGTTGAAATTTTCTTGAGAATATGCTTTGGTAGAGAAATTTCTTATGAACCATGTGATAGTTATGGCCGGTCAAAGTTCGGTTGACTTTCTCCTTAAAAACCCTAATTTAGAAATATGGACTTTTGATGATCTTTGAGCTTTTCATGATGAATCATGATCAACTCTTGATAAAATGACGAATGTGACTTCTTAATGTTGATGTCGACCAAAAATCAAGAGTTTTGACTGTAATTTGACCATAGTTAACTTTTAGGTCAAACTAGTCGACTGTTGAACATTTGAGCTTTTGGCTCATTCTTGTGAATCGGAGCTTGAAACTTGGTATGAGGATCCTTTGAGACATATGAGAAGCCATGAAGTCCACTTGAGGTATCATAACCTGTTTTTAGCTTGAGAGAAGAAAAACCTAGTTGGAGGCTTGTTGCTTAGGAGACAGATAAGTTTTCCCAATTCTTGCATAGTCTTGAGCAGTTGAAAGTCATGTGAGTCAAAATACCTTGAAATATGATGGGAAAATTTTGGGGTATGACAATCACCATTTTCCAACCATTTCGCTCTGTATCTCTGATACCATATTAATTCCTCCTCTTTTAGGATGAAAATTAACTCTTTTTTAAGCTTATTTTCCAAAGTGATCAATCCCTCATGAAATATTATGCTATGAATTCTATCTCGAACTCCTTTCAATCATGTCATGAGCGTTTTTTTTTTGTGCACAACATGATCATCAGTATTGAATTTTCAATATTTCATGCCATCTCTGACTTTTATCAAATTATAATCCAGATTTAACTCTTCTTTCCATGCAGACCTTAACAAATTATGATAAGTATCAGTAAGGAGTATGGAACCATGCACTCTCAAACTTGAATTGTCTAGAAACTTGATAGCTCTGTTGCATGTATGAAATGATGAGCAAAGGATTATGAGAATATGGGAACTGCTTCCTCCAATCCTCATTACAAAGGGATCGATAGAGTTTCTCATAAGCCATTATTATCTACTACCACATTAATCTCAAACTTTGCAATATCACACCTTGTCTCCATAATAATAAACAATGTAAGTTTATGTTGTAACACATATTGATTGCAAAACCGGTAGAAAGCTTTGTTGGCTTCTCCTCTATAACTCCAAATTAAAATTTTGTTTGTACTATCATAAATAAACTTTGTATAAAAGGAAGAAACCTTCAGATAAAGCAAGCTTAACAATTTATCAGTGTCTCGGGAACTTCTTCTAGTTTGATCTCTACTTCTATGTGAACATTCTTCTCTTGTACATACTTGTTTTCTGCGCATGCTGGCAACCTGAGGTAGAGCCTGCTTGATTTTCAATCTTCTTATTTGTCGGAATGCTCATACTGCTTCCTCCATGAGCCAAAACATTTTTATTGGTGTTGCGTCACCATCTTTTTTGTTTTTAACTTCCGATATTACATTTTTCATGGATGGAACATTAAAATTTTCATATAAATACATTAGTCTACTTTTTTAAATTGTTGTAACCCATGTTGGAGCTGATTTTTGTTTTCCCTAGAATTATTCCACGCACTGACCTGACCCCACCACTCGTTCTTCCTTTGACTACAGTCTTGCCATGTGTTTCCAGCTTGGTATCATTCTTATTAATCCCATTATTGCCTTTGAATTTATCACCATTAATGTTCCTCTTTTTATATTAATATATTTTTATTTAAAAAATATGAATTTTGTCTTAGGCCTTCAAATCCGTTGGATCGGTCTAGCACATAGCTGATGAAGGATTGAAACCTGCATTTCCTTCCCAGATCAATTTGATACTCCTTGTTTTTAAATCGCCTTCCTATATTCGTTTCTTTTGGTTTTCCAAGACAAATCTTAGACTATGTACAATGGTTTAGTTATTCAACGCCCTACTTTTTCACTTTTTATGTTCCACATCATCTTCTTGCTCTTCCACCTCAACATTCAACACACATTCAAATTTTATTCACTACAATGATTTTGTTTAATAAAATTCAACACCCTACCCCACTACTTTTATTTCTTATTCTTATTTTCTTTTATATATTTGTTTTTATGATTATATATTTCTACATCTCAATCATCAATTAAAACTAAATTAAAATGATTAAGATTTAAATATTTTATTTTAATTTTTTTCTAATTTAGTAATTTATTTAATTTTTTTTCTTCCAATTTTATATTTTTAATTTTTTTCTTGCAAGTAATAAATAAGAGATGTAGAAATAGTTATTATTAAAACAGATAAAATTACAAAAAAAAAACTAAAAATATAATACAATATACTAAACACACAACACACTTAAAATGAAACACACATAATTTAATTAGTACAATAGACTCAACTCACAAACAATTTATTTAATCATGAAAGATTCCGAACTTTGTCCATATGTGTTTCACTACAAACAAGAATTTTTTGAAGGCTAAATAGAAAAAATTGAGAGAAAAAACTGAATTTTTTTGTGTCCAAATCAAATGAAACAAATCTCTATTTATAGACCAAAAAAATGATGAATTTTGGTGAAAATAAAAATAAATAAAAAATTGATTTACAAAGAAATAATTTACATTAAATAATTATTATGAAATAAAAATCTAAACATACACAACAATCAATAATATTTTGTCACATATTTTAGGTGGCCCCCACTCTTTTCTTATTGCAATTTTTGTTTTAGGAATTTAGTGCTAAAGTTAGTGTAATAAAGTTTTTCTGCATTCACCATATCTCTCATCTATACTTTATATCTTTTCAACCAATAATCTTTTCTTTGTTCACCATTGTTCAGAAATTTCATCATTAAAGTCCCTGTTTCATTTTTTTAAAATTTTGTGGGCAACAAGTGTTGAATCCATAACCTCCATGCAACATGCAATAGGTGCTACCACTAGGCTACCTTATTCTTCATGAAAACTTTTGCTTAATTGTACATGTTAAATAACTATTTGTCATATTTGATATTTTTATTATGTTTAAACTATTTTATATTGAGTAATGTATCATTATATTTAATAATAAATAATAATATCTTATTATTCAATTAGTATTCTTTTATATTTATCATTATATATTAAAAAGTCATTTTAGTTTATTTCAAAATAATTAAGGAGTATAATTTCATTAATCGTTATATGTTAAAATGATTAAAAATATAACAAATAATACATGAATTTTAAATAATAATAAACTAAAATAAAATTAAAATGTGTTTTTAAAATAATATATAGAAATAAACTGAAATTAATTTAAATATAATTCATAGTTTATATTTGAATAAATAAACTATAGTATATATTTAAAAATAAACTGAAATTAAGTTTTATAAATTAATTTCTATCATTGACTAATATAACATACTGAAAATAAAAGCAGTCTAAAATTATTTAGATTCTACTATCCATTTTACTATATTTATACAATAAAATGTATTAAACAATAAAACAATATTATTTTATTAACATTTTAACATATATTTATTATTAATATATCAAATAAAATAACAATTGATTAATATAACATATACAACTGAGAAGCAAAAGTTTTCATAAAAAACAAGGTGGTCTAGTGGTAGCACATGTTGCTTGGTGCATTGAGGTCATGGGTTCAAATAAAAAATAAAAAAATGTCACGTGTGCGGCAAATACACAGACACGCCTATATGGCAGGGGGGACAAAAGTCAATTAACTCTTTTTTTATTGAAGTTCAATTTTTTAATTTATTTTTATATCTAACCTCACGTTACTATATATATATATATATATATATATATATATATATATATATATATATATATATATATATATATATATATATATATATATATATATATATATATATATATATAACTTTTTTTTCTCTCTCCTACATCATTTATTTCAAAATGTAGGAGAGAGAAAAAAAAGATTCACCTATAATCTCCACCATTTATTTTAAAATCCAATGGTTCAGATTCATTCTCACATTCTCATATAAATATGGCATTCTCATATGATATGCGATATATATATATATATATATATATATATATATATATATATATATATATATATATATATATATATATATATATATATATATATTAGAATGGTAGTCCACAATTAGTAGAATTAGCATGTAATTAAATTATAATATTATAATAACTACTTCATATTATTAAAATAAAGTCTCTTTTTATAAAATAATTTATACAAAACATGTAAATATTTTAGTTAGGATTAAATTTTTTTTAAGGTTAAATGAATGAGAAAATAGGTGATGCACTTGTTAGCTGGAAATTTCGACTATCATTTATGTTCTTCGAGGATATAAGTTTCGAAGAAAGAATAGGCTTTGAATGGCTATTGTTAAGTTTGTTACATATCATGAAGGTTTCTTAAATCGAAGCTAAAAGGTGAAGGGGTTATCTTCGAAACCTAAGGGCTGAAAAGACTTAGGATATTTTGATATGTTTTTACAAAAGACACGTTGTTGCGCGTCGAAGAGTGTTCGAGAGGGAAGATTTGAAATTCAAAGGATTTCGTTTGAATCAAAGAGGACATGTGGAGCCACAGGAATTCGAAGCGCATGCAAGCGAGCAACGTGGCATTTCGTTAGAGTAGGACCGTTAGGGTTGAATTATTATAAATAAGGGTCTTAGTGGTAGAATCCAGGGGTGTTTATTTTGTACAAATTACTCACAAATCACTCAAGTACCAAGTGTTAGAGAAAGAGTTTTCGCTGAGAAATGTACGTGTAACACCATTACCTTTTCAATATTTGTCTTTCTTTTATAAGAACAAAGTCATCTAAATTCCTTTATTTTCTTGTCGAACCATTTACATTTACCGTCTAATTTCTTTATATTTCTTGTCGAGTCATTTATGTTTATCGTTTAATCATTTCAATTTACTCTTTGCAATTTCTTTCATTGCATTGTATTTAGTTTTACTTTATAACCAGTCATAGATTAGGACTATTTCGTTAAAAGTCTAAAAACTCAGAAAATATGAATCCATTCATCATAAAGGATAACTTTTCGACACATGTCCTAGGATCAATCTAGTCGATCCTACGAGTAACCAAAGTATATTCATAGTTTAGAGGACTAGCGGTTATTTACCGAAAATCACCGTAAACAAATTGGCACGCTTAGTGGAACGGTGTCAAAAGTTGTCATTTAAGTTTTTTTTTGTCTTATAGGTTTAGAGTACATTAAAACCTTGTATGAACCTTAGGACTGGTAAATCTACAAATAATTCACAATCAATTCCTAAACGTAAATACAAAAAGAAAATGGTTAATTCAACCAGCGAACGGGGAGCACAAGATCCCCCACAAGGGTCAAGCACAGTTGCTGCAATTGCAACGAATGTCTTGACTTCTATGCCAGAATCACAAGCGATAACTACATCGACAGGGTCTGCGGCCGTAAATAGTTCTCAGGCCATGCCCGAATCTACGTCGATGACAATGTCCACAGGGACAATACCAATACTTAGTTCGACCACGGCGCCTCCCTTTACGAGTACAACAGAAATCCCGCCGTTTTCGACAAATTTTACAAGTCAGGTGCCACCATTCACCCCCAGACCAACAGGATTTGAAGGTTATCGACCTTGGAGGGAGCAACCTTATGGAATGCCATCATCTTATATGACAGGTTTTCAGAATGGCGCACCTACATACACACAACCCGTTACGGCGACTTTTTCTCCAAATACAGGTTTGGTTGGTCGAAGTGTACAAAATCAGGGTCCGTCGAGCCAAATGCCTACACTGACTACCAACAATCAAGCAGCATTTAGGCGAGAAATGGATGCAAGCAACTACGATATGGTTGGTGTACTTGCCCGAGAAATGGGCTCAATTTTTTCTCCCTTAATAACAAATCTTAATAGGACTAACCAAGATAATGTCCAAACATACCAACAATTGTCTGCACAAATGGGGCGTATATAAGATTTCCTAGGAGCCCCTCAAACTTCTACTCGACGCAGGACCAACCAGGTTGTAATCCAGGAGGAAGAACCAATTATAGAACAAGTTTGACCACCTAGACAAAGGCCTGGCGAAAGGATCCTGGGGGCAGGGTGAAGGATAGAAAAACACCTAGAAAGGGGGGTTTGAATAAGTGTAGCTTTGAAACTTGTAAGATAAAAACAATTTGCACAATGATTTTTATCCTGGTTCGTTGTTAACTAAACTACTCCAGTCCACCCCCTTGGAGTGATTTACCTCACCTGAGGATTTAATCCACAAATCATACAAGATTACAATGGTTTTCCAGTTAGACAACTTCTAAGTCTTCTAGAGTATATTGATCACAACCTGATCACTCTAGGAACAATCTGCTTAGATACCCTCTAAGACTTTCTAGAGTATTCTGATCAACAACCTGATCACTCTAGTTCTTACAAATTAATGTAAACAAATTCTAAGAGTTACAATGCTTCTTATAAAGCTATTATCACAACTGTGATTTTCTCTTAAGTTTAAGCTTAATCTCACTAATGTATTACAACAGCAATGTAGTGAGGTTGAAGATGAAAAAGTTATGAGAGCTTTTGAATTGAACTGTGTTTCAGCGTTTTTGGATCGAGTGTTATGTTCAAAGTTCGTAACCTTGCTTCTCATCAGAACTTCATATTTATAGGCGTTTGAGAAGATGACCATTGGGAGCATTTAATGCTTTGCGTGATCCGTACAGCATTGCTTTTAATGTTTCACTCTTTTGTCAACTACCTCAAGCCTTGCTTTCGCTGTGTCTACTGACGTTGCCTTTAATAGCTTTCAACGTTCCTTTTGTCAGTCAGCGTAGCATGTCAGCTAGTACTTGCTTCTGATCTGATGTTTGTGTAAACAACGTTTGAATATCATCAGAGTACAAACAGCTTGGTGCAGAGCATCTTCTTGTCTTCTGACCTTAAAGTGCTTCTGAGCGTGATACCATGAGAACTTCAGTGCTTCTGCTTCTGATCTCAAGTTCTTCTGATGCTTCCATAGACCATGTTCTGATTCTGCTTGACCATCTTCTGATGTCTTGCCAGACCATGTTCTGATGTTGCATGCTGAACCTTCTGAGTCAGTGCTTCTTGCGCTGATTTTGTGCATACTCTTTATATAATTCCTTAAATGGAAATTGCATAGTATTAGAGTACCACATTATCTCATACAAAATTCATATACATTGTTATCATCAAAACTAAGAATATTGATCAGAACAAATCTTGTTCTAACAATCTCCCCCTTTTTGATGATGACAAAAACATATATAAATGATATGAATTTGCAATCAGAATATCAGACGGCTAAAGACAATTACACAGATATAGCATAAGCATATAAACATAGTGTGTGAATATGTCTCCCCCTGAGATTAACAATCTCCCCCTGAGATTAACAATCTCCCCCTGAGATAAATAATCTCCCCCTGAAATAAATACTAGAAGAAATTTATAATAAAAGGACTTCCCTGAGTATTTTCCATTTCAATTGAGACGATCACATATGCTTAGATCTTCAGAACATTCATAGCTTCTGCTTCTTGCTTCCATAGGACAGCTTCAGAGCTTGAATTTCTTCTTGAATCATTGCATGCTAGATTGTATTAGAACATTGTTGAATGTACCAGAGCATCATCAGAGCATCTCTACATCCTGAAATGTTACAGAACAAACTAAACGACAAAAGTCAGAGCATGAATGAATTAGAACATATAGTATGAATTAGAGCAAAAACAATAATGTTTCAGAGCATATTTAGAACTAAAACATGCATCAGAACATATAAGGAATAAGAATGAGTTAGAGAATATTCTATCATCAGAATATCATAACATTCTTCCTTCTGATCTTGAAGCTTCACAACACACAGCTTGCTTCAATTTCCATGAGCTTGATTCCATACAGAATTGCTTTTCCCCATGTCTTTGCTTCTAATGTTGAGCTTTTAAGAAGATCTTCACTTCCTGCAAAACACTTAAAAACAAAGAACTTGCAATTTCTTGTTAGAAATGTGGAGACTTTCTCCTAGCAACTAATAATATAAATCAGATCATTTATCACATTTTTCTCCCCCTTTTTGTCATAACATCAAAAACACAAAAGATTCAGATGAAAAACAAAACAATATGAGAGAAAAGAAGATAATTTTCATTGATAGCAAAAGAGAATTATCAGAAAGTACAAGGAAGATGCATAGAAGACAGATGCAAGAAACAAAGAGAAACTACTAAGACACAAAAGGACTAAGACGACCCTAGCTTAGACATAATCTTGGCCAGCATGTCATGAATCCCAGCATTGCTCTCAGTCTGCCTCTCCATGAAAGAGCGGAACTCAGCATTGGTGTCCTCTTGCTTGTTCATACGAGAAGCTAGCTCAGCTTGGTTCTTCTGAATAACCTCTAGAGTCTTCACCAGAAGAGATGGTTCACCAGAAGAAGCTTCACAACTTCTGTTTAGAGGGACAGCATTCTGAACCGCAGCTTCCATTGTGAGATCATCGTCTTGATTTTCCTCAATAGGAATAGACTTAGCAAGATGATCTTTAGCATCAGCTTCTCCCATATCAGCATCTTCTTCATACACAGGAGCAGGAAGATCAGAATCTCCATTCTCAAGAGCTTGAAGAATGGCAGCAAGATTCCTTGGGGCAGAAGGACCTTCAACTTCTGGCGAGTCAACAACTTCTGGAATGACCAAATTGGGGTCTTCCTCAGAAGGATTTTCCCTCAGAAAGTCAAACAAGGACTTAAAGTCTCCAGTCATAACTGGATACTTAGGTCTCCAGACCACAATATCCCTGCAAGGATTGTCCAGCAACTCATCAACAAACATCTTCTCCTCAAGAACTCTCCTGTTTCTGATGGGATGATAATAGACACCATTATCAACTTCAAGAAGATATCCAGCATAACCAGGAGCAGCAGCCACTAGTCTCTTCTGAACAGCCATAACTCCCACCTGAAAATCTTGGCGAAAGCTTCTCCAGAGATTTCTAGTAGAAACATCATCAAGATTATTGAAGAAGGCATCTTTCAAGAGATCCAGCCTACTGATAACATCATGTCTGAACAACTCCAGGTGGATATGAGGTTCAGGTTCAAGAGGGTTGAAGGTGAATTTGTAGTCAGGGTAGAGAAGGCAGTATGGGTTGGATTTTCTGGTAGGAAATGGATAGGATAGAGAAGGTGGAGCTGCTATGGTTGAAGAGGATGGAATATCTGTGGAGATGGTTGATGAGGATGGTATATCAGTGGGTGTGGGAGGATAGACATTTAATGGAGTTGGGTTCAAGATAGGTGTAGAAAGAGATGGTGGAGGAGGATTTGGAATGGTGAAGGTGTTGTGAGGTTCAGAAGGAGGAGGTTGGATAGAAGATTGAGATTCAGTAGGAGGTGGTTGATATACTTGCCTGGAGAAATTACCCGTTCTTATTGCTTGAAAAGAATCTACTTTAAGAGGGTCATAAGTAACCTTCTGCTTCTTAGTTTCCTTAGCAGCTTCTTCTGCAGCCTTTCTCTTCAGCCTTGCTTCTTGCTTCTTCTGATCCTTCTTCTGAAGGTTAGCTTGAGAAGGAAGCACTCTTCCACGGATCCACGCAGGATCAACAGAAGATTGAGTTCTTACAGAAGCTTCCAAATAATGCTTAACAATCTTGTGAAGTTCTGCTTGGAACAAGGTAGCAAAGCCTTCAACTGGAATTCTTCTGGTCAGAATATCTGGGAAGACAAAAGGAACAGAAGTTATCTCCTTGATAAGTTCCATTCTTAGCAGATCAAAACCATTGAAGATATGACCCTGAGTGACTCTAAAGAATTTAGACGTCCTAATAGTCTTTAGAGAGTCCATCAAATCGCTTTCTATCAGAATGTCTGAAATCATTCTGGTGTAAGGAATAGCCTTTCTTTGAAGATGAGGATACTTCTCACGTTCTTCATCTCTTGACTCTTCAATAGCCATCTTCAGATTCTGAAAGAGAATGTTGGAGATGTTGAGTTCAATTCTTCTTCCAATGCAGAAGAGAGTATATTTGTGATCAGGACTGATGTAAGAGGAGGAGAACGATCTTCTTCTGTGATGGAGAGAACCCAGAATAATCTCAGCCCAGAATTGGTAGAACGCCCTCAATGTACCAGTTTTATGAGATTCAATACCGGTAGCAAACAATATTTGTTTTCAACCTGTAGCCAACTAACTCTGGCATGAAGAGGACCAGTGCATCCTTCTTCATCATCCAAGTTGTACAGCTTTCTGATCAACTTCTCAGTTATCACAACTTCATGCCCTAACACGAAGGAGATGATAGCAGTTGGAGTAACGGTTGCATGAGCCCAGAAATCTTTCACAAGAGTCGGATAAATTGGTCCAACCAATCTATCAAGATAGTTTGACCATCCTTGTGCCATAATCTTTGCATCAGGTTTGAAACCATATGTTTTCAAATTCTCAAAATCCACCGAGGACTCACAAAGAACTTCCATTTCTGATGGAGGAATGGAACAGGTCTTCAATGGAGCATACCTATGCTTGCTGAAAACCAGTTGAGTGGAAGACATTTCTTCTGCTTGGTTTGAGGAACTTGATGAAGGATTCATGATGATATGCTAAGTTTCAGACACAAACTAGGGTTTATGCGAAGAATGCAAAAAGAGAGGGACGAATGAAGAGAGCGAGTGAAAAAGATGAAATGAAGATGAAGGGGAGTATATATGAGATTTGAAAGAAAAAAAATAAAAACTGCAAAATGGTTTAAGTGAAATGATTACAGAAAAACATGACATCAATTTGCATTTAATGAGATATGACGTTAGGAGAGATAAAGTGACAAAATGAAATGATTTACACAGTTACCTAGGAGAGATAAAGTGACAGCTGTTTTACTTTAAAAGAGATTCTGAATCAACTTAGACAATGAAACGTTAGTAATAATAGAATCAGAACTTCTAATTGATCATTATCAGAACTTCTTATATTCACATAATCCCAACACATTTCAGAATTTAACCATACATGAGATCTTCTCATCTTCTCATTCTGGGCATAAATCCATACTGATATTCTTCATAATGAACTTAAACCTATCTTCAGCAAGGGGTTTTATAAAGATATCAGCCCATTGATGGTCTGTATCCACAAAGTTTAAAGAGAGAACACCCTTCTGAACATAGTCCCTAATGAAATGATGTTTAATCTCAATATGTTTAGCTTTGGAATGTAAGGTAGGATTCTTAGATAAACATATGGCAGAAGTATTATCACAGAAGATAGGAATGTTACTCTCATATATTTGATAATCTTCTAGCTGACTCTTCATCCAGAGCATTTGTGTGCTACAACCAGTAGCAGCAACATATTCTGCTTCTGTTGTTGAGAGGGCAATGGTAGCTTGCTTCTTGCTATACCAGGAGATCAGATGACTTCCTAGAAATTGACAACTTCTAGAAGTACTTTTCCTTTCAATTCTATCTCCAGCATAGTCAGCATCACAAAATCCTACTAAGTTGTATTCTTTAGATTTTCTGTAGACTAAACCAACATTAGTAGTACCTTTCAAATACCTCAGGATTCTCTTAACAGCAGTTAAGTGAGATTCTCTAGGATCTGATTGGAATCTAGCGCACAAACAAACACTGAATAGAATGTCAAGTCTAGAAGCAGTTAAATATAGAAGAGATCCAATCATACCTCTGTACAACTTCTGATCTACCTTCTTACTTACCTCATCCTTACCTATAACACACGTTGGATGCATAGGAGTTTTGGCTTCTTTGCTTTCAGAAAGATTAAACTTCTTCAGAAGTTCCTTCACATACTTCATTTGATGAACATAAGTTCCATCAGAAGTTTTATTAATTTGAATCCCAAGAAATTACTTGAGTTCTCCCATCATACTCATTTCAAATTCAGCCTGCATAGACTTAGCAAACTCCTTTCCAAGTGAAGCATTAGATGTTCCAAAAATAATATCATCAACATAAATTTGACAAATTAAAATGTCCTTCTTAGATGTTTTACAGAAGAGAGTCGTATCCACTTGTCCTCTAGTGAAACCATTGTCCAGAAGGAAAGAACTTAATCTTTCATACCAAGCTCTAGGAACTTGCTTCAATCCATACAATGATTTCTTCAGTTTGAAAACATGTTCTGGAGACTTAGAGTCTTCAAAACCAGGAGGTTGGTGGACATAAACTTCCTCATCTATATAACCATTTAATAAGGCACTCTTAACATCCATCTGACACAGAGTGATGTTATGCTGGGTGGCAAAAGAAATTAATAAGCGAATAGATTCTAACCTGGCCACTGGTGCAAAGGTTTTAGTATAGTCAATTCCTTCTTGTTGACTATATCCCTGAGCCACCAGTCTGGCTTTGTTTTTTACCACTTCACCCTTCTCACTAAGCTTGTTTCTGAAGACCCACTTTGTACCAATGATGTTGAATCCTTTTGGTCTAGGAACAATATCCCATACATCATTCCTTGTAAACTGGTTTAGTTCTTCTTGCATGGAAATTATCCAGTCTGGATCTTCTAGAGCTTGATCAACAGAAGTTGGCTCGATCAAAGAAACAAGACCTAATTAACATTCTGCATTGTTCTTAAGGAATTCTCTAGTTCTGATAGGATCATCTTTCTTTCCAAGGATCACATCTTCTGAGTGAGCTGAGGTGAGTCTAGAAGATCTTCTGATAGTTGGCTCTTCAGAAATTCTGAGATTCTCTAAAGATGCAGCAACTTGATCTTCTGATTCTTTGCTTCTTAGATTTTCAGCTTCTGAAACTTTGCTTCTTGGTTCCACAGTTTCTGATATAACAATATCTATATCTGCAAAATTCTCAAACTGATTTGGCTTTTCAAGACCAAGCTTATCATCAAATCTGTTATTGATTGATTCTTCTACAACCAATGTTTCAGTATTGTATACTCTGTAGCCTTTAGAGCGTTCAGAATATCCAAGAAGGAAACATTTTTGTGCCTTAGAATCAAACTTACCAAGATGATCTTTAGTATTCAGAATATAAAAGACACATCCAAAAGGATGAAAATATGAAATGTTGGGCTTTCTGTTCTTCCACAATTCATAAGGAGTCTTATTTAGAATAGGTCTTATAGAGATTCTATTCTGAATATAACATGCAGTGTTTATTGCTTCTGCCCAGAAGTGCTTAGCCATATTAGTTTCATTGATCATGGTACTGGCCATTTCTTGTAGAGTCCTATTCTTTCGCTCTACAACTCCATTTTTCTGTGGAGTTCTAGGGCAAGAGAAATCATGGGCAATACCATTTTCTTTGAAGAACTCCACAAAGTTTAAAGAGAGAACACCCTTCTGAACATAGTCCCTAATAAAATGATGTTTAATCTCAATATGTTTAGCTTTGGAACGTAAGATAGGATTCTTAGATAAACATATGGCAGAAGTATTATCACAAAAGATAGGAATGTTACTCTCATATATTTGATAATCTTCTAGCTGACTATTCATCCAGAATATTTGTGTGCAACAGCCAGCAGCAGCAACATATTCTGCTTCTGTTGTTGAGAGGGCAATGGTAGCTTGCTTCTTGTTGTACCAGGAGATCAGATGACTTCCTAGAAATTGACAACTTCTAGAAGTACTTCTCCTTTCAATTCTATCTCCAGCATAGTCAGCATCACAAAATCCTGCTAAGTTGTATTCTTTAGATTTTCTGTAGACTAAACCAACATTAGTAGTACCTTTCAGATACCTCAAAATTCACTTAACAGCAGTTAAGTGAGATTCTCTAGGATCTGATTGGAATCTAGTGCACAAACAAACACTGAATAGAATGTCAGGTCTAGAAGCAGTTAAATATAGAAGAGATCCAATCATACCTCTGTACAACTTTTGATCTACCTTCTTAGTTACCTCATCCTTACCTAGAACACACGTTGGATGCAAAGGAGTTTTGGCTTCTTTGCTTTCAGAAAGATTAAACTTCTTCAGAAGTTCCTTCACATACTTCGTTTGATGAACATAAGTTCCATCAGAAGTTTGATTAATTTGAATCCCAAGAAAATACTTGAGTTCTCCCATCATACTCATTTCAAATTCAGCCTGCATAGACTTAGCAAACTCCTTTCCAAGTGAAGCATTAGATGTTCCAAAAATAATATCATCAACATAAATTTGACAAATTAAAATGTCCTTCTTAGATGTTTTACAGAAGAGAGTCGTATCCACTTGTCCTCTAGTGAAACCATTGTCCAGAAGGAAAGAACTTAATCTTTCATACTAAGCTCTAGGAGCTTGCTTCAATCCATACAATGATTTCTTAAGTTTGAAAACATGTTCTGGAGACTTAGAGTCTTCAAAACTAGGAGGTTGGTGGACATAGACTTCCTCATCTATATAACCATTTAATAAGGCACTCTTAACATCCATCTGATACAGAGTGATGTTATGCTGGGTGGCAAAAGAAATTAATAAGCGAATATATTTAACCTGCCCACTGGTGCAAAGGTTTAAGTATAGTCAATTCCTTCTTGTTGACTATATCCCTGAGCCACCAGTCTGGCTTTGTTTCTTACCACTTCACCCTTCTCACTAAGCTTGTTTCTGAAGACCCACTTTGTACCAATGATGTTGAATCCTTTTGGTCTAGGAACAATATCCCATACATTATTCCTTGTAAACTGGTTTAGTTCTTCTTGCATGGCAATTATCCAGTCTGGATCTTCTAGAGCTTGATCAACAGAAGTTGGCTCGATCAAAGAAACAAGACCTAATTGACATTCTGCATTGTTCTTAAGGAATGCTCTAGTTCTGATAGGATCATCTTTCTTTCCAAGGATCACATCTTCTGAGTGAGCTGAGGTGAGTCTAGAAGATCTTCTGATAGTTGGCTCTTCAGAAATTCTGAGATTCTATAAAGATGCAGCAACTTGATCTTCTAATTCTTTGCTTCTTAGATTTTCAGCTTCTGAAACTTTGCTTCTTGGTTCCACAGCTTCTGATATAACAATATCTATATCTGCAAAATTCTCAAACTGATTTGGCTTTTCAAGACCAAGCTTATCATCAAATCTGATATTGATTGATTCTTCTACAACCAATGTTTCAGTATTGTATACTCTGTAGCCTTTAGAGCGTTCAGAATACCCAAGAAGGAAACATTTTTGTGCCTTAGATTCAAACTTACCAAGATGATCTTTAGTATTCAGAATAAAAAAGACACGTCCAAAAGGATGAAAATATGAAATGTTGGGCTTTCTGTTCTTCCACAATTCATAAGGAGTCTTATTTAGAATAGGTCTTATAGAGATTCTATTCTGAATATAACATGCAGTATTTATTGCTTCTGCCCAGAAGTGCTTAGCCATATTGGTTTCATTGATCATGGTTCTGGCCATTTCTTGTAGAGTCCTATTCTTTCGCTCTACAACTCCATTTTGCTGTGGAGTTCTAGGGCAAGAGAAATCATGGGCAATACCATTTTCTTTGAAGAACTCCTCAAAGAATCTGTTCTCAAATTCACCACCATGATCACTTCTGACCTTTATGATTTTGCACTCCTTCTCAGATTGAATCTGAGTGCAGAATTCAAAGAACACTGAATGAGACTCATCCTTGTGTTTTAAGAAATTTATCCATGTCCAGCGGCTATAATCATCTACGATGACTAATCCATATTTCTTCCCTCTGACAGATGCTATTTTGACTGGTCCAAACAGATCAATGTGCAGAAGTTCTAACGGCCTTGAGGAAGAGACAACATTCTTAGATTTGAATGCAGGTCTGGAGAACTTGCCCTTTTGACATGCTTCACAAAGAGCATCTGATTTGTATTTCAGATTTGGGAGTCCTCTGACCAGATTTGGGAGTTCACACTAATCATTTTTCCTTTGTCATCTTTATGTTCTTCTTCAATTATCTTAACCTTCTCTTCTAAAGATGATATTATTTTCTTTTGAGATGAGATAGTTTTATAGAGAATTTTGCATTCTTTTAATAATTCATCTATTGCACCTTGTGCACCATTATCAAAAAGCGAATCATCATAACTAACCTCGCCTTCTTCATCGTCTGAGTGGTGTGATGCCATTAGTGCTAGGTTTGCACTTTCGTCACTATCGGAGTCCGATGAGGAACTTACTTCATTATCTTCCCATGCTATGTAGGCCTTTTTATTTTTGAACTCCTTTTTGCCTTTGAATCCATTCTTCTTAGACAGTTTTGGACATTCCGGTTTTATGTGTCCTTGTTTCCCACATTCATAGCATGTAACTTCTTGTGATGAAGTGGATGCTTCTTTATCCTTATGCTTTGAGAACTTCTTTCTTTTAACATAGTTAGCATTATCAATATTATTCTTATGACCAAAAAATTTGCCTAACCTTTTTACAAGAAGCAAGAAGTTTTCATCTTCATCGGATGCATCTTTCTTTTGGTTTTCTTTTGAATCTACCTTTAATGCAATGCCTTTGGATTTCTTCTCTAAGTTCTCATGCTTTTCCAATCTTCCAAGTTTCGTCTCATATTCTTGAAGCTTTCCAAATAATGTTGCGGAAGTCAATTTTGACAGATTTTTCTTTTCGGATATCGCCGTCACTTTTGGTTGCCACTCCCTTGTCAAAGATCTGAGCACTTTAAGATTAAGTTCTTCGGTAGTAAGGGTCTTACCAAGTGCCTTCAAGTGATTTGTCAAATGTACGAATCGTTTTTGCAAATCGAGAATAGTTTCTCCGGGCTTCATTCTGAATAGTTCGTACTCTTGACTTAGAGTATTCAATCTTGATCTTTTAACTTCAGTGGTACCTTCATGAGTTTCTACAAGAGTATCCCATATTTCCTTTGCTGTTGTACATGCCGATAATCGGAAAAATTCATCCATACTAAGAGCACTTTGAAGAATATTGATAGCCTTCTTGTTAGCAAGAACCTTCTTTCTATCGTTATCATCCCATGACAATTTAGGTTTGTTTGACCCAACACCATCGACGATAGTTACGGGAACATGAGGACCTTCTATGACAGCCTCCCACACTTCTTCTCCTTGTGCTTCCAGATGAGCCTTCATTCGTATTTTCCAAAAGTCAAAGTATTCACCACAAAACAATGGAGGCTTGTTATTACTACCACCATCTTTGAAAACCGGATTTGCGGAAGCCATTCTGGATCTTTAAGAACAAGTTACCTATAACTTGCTCTGATGCAAAATGTAAGTATCAGATATGCCTAAGAGGGGGGGGGGGTGAATTAGGTACTTTAAAATTTTATCGGTGTTTGGAGATGATGGTATTATTTTTCTGGTTATGACGATGTTATGAATAATGTAAAATGCAGAAAAATAAATGACACAGCGATATATACTGGTTCCCCTCACAGTCCGAGAGTACTCCAGTCCCCTTTCAACATGAAAGAGATTTTTACTAATGTAAGCACCTTACAATAGCCTATGCAATCCACAAGAACAATCCTCTTGTGATTGACTAACAAATGATCAAGAGAACAATCCTCTCCTTGATTAATCCAAATGATTAAGAGAACAATCCTCTTCTTAATCAAATAACCCTTACTTCTAACAATCTTAGAAAGCAAGTCAATACCAATCTTATTTTCAACAATCCTGAAAAATAAGATTATAACAAGAACCTTTTGAATAGAGATTTGAATAATAGTGATCACTTTAAGTGATGTATCAATTAAATTGATCTTCTCTTCCAATGACAATAATTCTCAATTCTTAAGTTATAGATTGCTCAAGATTTTTTTTTGTTTTGGATAATGTGAAAGTATGCACAAGAAATCTTGAGTGAAGGTTGAAAAATGTAAGAAATGGATTCTGAAAAAATTTCTAAGAGTTTTATTGGAAGAGGTGAGGAATGAATTTTAAATTTGAAGTATATATAGATGTTCATAACATCCCTTTGAAACATCATAAGTTTCTGTATTTTAATCATGAACCATTGCCAAGATTAAAGGAAAGGTTTTAATGAAAAGGTGTATGAGAAGGTGTAATGAAAAGATGCTATTTTTCAAAAACGTTCAGCAAGCAATCGATTGCACCTTTGTGCAAATCGATTGCACAACTTCTAACAGACAAAAAATTCAAAAAACCTTCAGTGCAAATCGATTGCTATAAAGTGCAAATCGATTTGCACAAGCAAAAACAGAAGCAGATATAAAAACCTTCAGCAAGCAATCGATTTACAGTAAGTGTAAATCGATTTATACATAGTGAAAATGCAGTTTTTGTTTAAGAGACTTGAGATCTAAGAAAGAGTATGCTGTGCAATTTTATGGTTTGATCTTTGAGCATCTAAGACTTAGTAATTGATAATTATGTTTATACCTCTTCCAAAGAATCCAAAACTTGAATCAAAGTCTTTACACATGATTCTTTATCTTGAATATCATCTTTTCCTTCTTGTCATGTATGATTTGTCTTCATCAAAACAAAAGATCTTTCATTGAGAATCTTGATTTCACATCTTTGACCTTTTTTCCTCTTAAAGCAATGAAAGGACAAATAGTATCAGATTTTATCGTAGACCACGCAGTGGTCGAAAACCCTCAACAATATGTTGAAATAAAACCTTGGAAGTTATTCTTCGATGGTTCAACACACAAAGAGGGAAGTAGAGTTGGAGTCCTCATACTTTCTCCTAAAGGAATTCCAAAAAAGCTCAAATACAAAATCGAAGGCCCTCTATGCTCCAATAAAGAAGCAGAATATTAAGCATTGCTTGCAGGACTTGATGCCTTGATGGAATTGGGGGCAACTAGAGTTGCAATTAAAGGAGATTATGAATCAGTAATAAAGCAGCTGACGAAACACTACAAGTGTATAAAGGAGAACTTGATTATGTACTTCGTCATGACGAATAGGATGCTCAAAAAATTTGAATATGTGAATTTGAAACATGTTCCCAGGATAAACAATTAAGAAGCAAATGACTTGGCACAACTAGCCTCAGGGTATAAAGTGTCGAAGGAAAGGCTGGAAGAATTGATTCAAGTTAGAGGAAAAGCAATGGCAACTAGGTTATCTCCAATCGATCTAGAAAATACACAACTGGGCTTTGCCAATGAGCAAGAATTCGAGGTGTTAAACATAGACACTCTAACAAATACAGATTGGAGAAGTCCAATTGTTAATTACCTGAAAGATCCTTTGACTGATACGGGGAGAAAAGTGAAATACAGAGCCTTGTCATATTTTTTGATGGGGAACGAATTGTTCAAGAAAACTCCTAAGGGGATTTTCTTAAAATGTCTCGGCAAAACAGAAGCTTATTTAACACTGTCAAACGTACATGGCGGAGCTTGTGGAGCCCATCAAGATGGGCATAAGATGAAATGGTTGTTATATCGTTATGGAATGTATTGGTCCACTATGTTAAAAGATTGCATAGATTTCGCCAAAGGTTGTCAAGAATGTCAGGTACATGCAAGTATCTAACATTCTCTTGTGAATGCGTTAAGTTCAATCATCAAGCCATGGCCTTTCAGAGGATGGGCATTGGATCTAATTGGGGAAATTTGACCCAATTCATCTAAAGGCCAAAGATATATCTTGGTTGGAATAGATTATTTTACCAAATGGGTTGAAGCAATACCATTAGCCAACGTAGACCAAGAAGTTGTGATTGAATTTATTCAAAAACAAATAATATACAGGTTTGGAATCCCAGAAATCATAACCACAGATCAAGGATCAATATTCACTAGTCGAAAGATGCAGGAATTTGCAAAAGAAATGGGGTTCAAAATACTCACCTCCACACTTTATTATGCTCAAGCAAATGGACAAGTCGAGAGAGCCAATAAAGTGATAATAGGTTTGATAAAGAAACATGTAGGAAAGAAACCAAAGAATTGGCATAAAACCTTAGATCAGACACTCTGGGCTTGTCGAACATCACCCAAGGAAGCAACCAACACTACACTGTTTCAACTAACATTCGGGCCTGATGCAGTGTTACCAGTCAAAATCTATTTGCAGTCAGTCAGAATTCAGAAGCAAGAAAAAATTCCCCTAAACATATACTGGGAAATGATGATGAATGAGTTGGTAGATCTAAACGAAGAAAGGTTGCATGCATTGGAGATGATAAGGAGACAAAAGGAAAGAGTAGAAAGAGCATATTGTTAGAACAAGATTTTTTTGATCAATATTCTTAGTTTTGATGATAACAATGTATATGAATTTTGTATGAGATAATGTGGTACTCTAATCCTATGCAATTTCCATTTTAAGAATCACATAAAGAGTATGCACAAAATCAGCGCAAGAAGCACTGGCTCAGAAGGTTCAGCATGCAACATCAGAACATGGTCTGGCAAGACATCAGAAGATGGTCAAGCAGAATCAGAACATGGTCTGTGGAAGCATCAGAAGAACTTGAGATCAGAAGCAGAAGCACTGAAGTTCTCATGGTATCACGCTAAGAAGCACTTCAAGGTCAGAAGACAAGAAGATGCTCTGCACCAAGCTGTTTGACTCTGATGATATTCAAACGTTGTTTACACAAACATCAGATCAGAAGCAAGTACAAGATGGCAGGCTACGCTGACTGACAAAAGGAACGTTAGAAGCTATTAAAGGAAACGTCAGTAGACACAGCGAAGGCAAGGCTCGAGGTAGTTGACAAAAGAGTGAAACATTAAATGCAATGCTGTACGAATCACGCAAAGCATTAAATGCTCCCAACAGTCATCTTCTCAAACGCCTATAAATAGAAGTTCTGAAGAGAAGCTGAAAACAACACTTTGCGCAAACTTACAGAAACGCTGTCAAATTCAAAAAGCTCTCAAACTTCATCTTCAACCTCACTACATTGCTGTTGTAATATCTTAGTGAGATTAAGCTTAAACTTAAGAGAAAATCACAGTTGTGATAATAGCTTATTAAGAAGCATTGTAACTCTTATAAGAATTTGTTTACATTAATTTATAAGAACTAGAGTGATCAGGTTGTGATCAGTATACTCTAGAAAGTCTTAGAGGGTATCTAAGCAGTTTGTTCCTAGAGTGATCAGGTTGTGATCAGAATACTCTAGAAGACTTAGAGGTTATCTAAGTGGAAAACCATTGTAATCTTGTGTGATTAGTGGATTAAATCCTCAGGTGAGGTGATCGGTCACCATTTCTACCTAATTTCTATCATGGATTCGGTCTAAATTTGTTGATTCGGTAACACTTTGATCAATGTTTTATTGTTTTTGTTTAAGTATTTCATGTTTGATTGTTTTTATGTTTACTTTGCATTATGTTTTAATTTAAGTTATTTAGATGCTTTTTATGCCGTTTGGTTAGTTGTGTACGAATTTCAGGTTTGAACAAGTCATCTTAAGTGTCAAAGCAACTATGAAGGAAGGAGAGGCAAGAGAAAGATGAAAATTCAAGGTTCTGGGGTCTAACACGGCCGCCCGTGCTTCCACGCACGGCCCGTGTCAGGAGAATGGCACTCTCCATACAAAATCCAGGGACCACGCACGGCCGCCCGTGCTTCCACGCACGGCCCATGACAGGATGGCTGGGAGCAAAAATAAAAATAAAGAGCAACACGGGCGCCCGTGCGTCCAAGCACGGCCAGCTGCTGTGAGCGTGAAAACTTCCAATTTTAGGGCTTTTTCACTTAATCTCCACCTTGAGGGTACTTTAGACATTTCATTTGCCTGAGATTTGTACCTAGACTATTTAGTTGAGTTTGAGAGAATTATTTTGAAACTTTTGCATCATACGATAGAAATTCACAGAAGAGAGAAGATAGCTTCATCAAGGGTTTCGGAGACGGAGAGATTCAACGGTGGACACCATTGAAGATCAAAGTTCCCAATTATCTTTGTAATGTCTAAATTCTTTACTTTGTCTTTCTTGAATATTATGAGAGGCTAAAGCCCCCAATGCTAGGGGGGTGGTCCTGATTTGGTTTTGTAATAACGATGAATTTGTGATTTCGTCAATACATTGGTTTATGATTTTCAGTTAAATTATGCAATGTTCTTCTTGTTTTCTTTATCGGTCAAATAAGGATTAATCTATGGCTAACAAATACAGGACTGTAGTTGTTAGGGTTTGTGCATAATTTGATTATAGTAGATATCACCTAGGACTAGGGATACCCTATAATTACCACATAATCTTGATTATATAAAAGCTTGGTTTCAATTTAGGTTCCTAAGGACTTAGGATTTAGGTTGGAAGACCAAAGGTTTCCTCACTAAGGACTTAGGAGGAAACACCCTAAAGATGTGGTAACTGAATGTTATGAACTTGTTGAAGAGATCTTAATTCTGAAAGTGTTACATGCCAAATCAACCACTCACCCTAGCATCTCATATATTTGATAACAAAACTAAATTTATTTTTCTCATTATTTTTCTTTGCAAGGATTAAATTCCCCAAAACCAAAACATTAGTTTTTGTTCAATTGAATTATATTTTACGAATCTGTATTTCCTACGCAGTCCTTGAGATCGACATTCGGGGAATTTCCCCTATTATTACTACAGAGGCAAAAATAGTACACTTGCTATTTTTCCGATCATGAGGTAAATCACTACAAGGGGGTGGACTGGAGTAGTTTAGTTAACAACGAACCAGGATAAAAATCATTGTGCAAATTGTTTTTATCTTACAAGTTTTAAAGCTACACTTATTCAACCCCCCCTTCTAAGTGTTTTTCTATCCTTCAATTGGTATCAGAGCGCCGGTTCTAAGGTGCAAGCACTTAACCGTGTTTAACAAAGATTCAGGAAGAGAAAAACGCTTAATGTAACACCCCATATTTTCTAATTTTAATTTAATTGGAAATTAAATTATTAATTAGAATTATTTTAGTATTTGGTAGAATTATTGTAGAATTATGGATTAAGAGCCAGTGGGCCGGATGGTAAGGTTAGTAGTATGGGGGTGCTAAGTGAGTAAGCCCATTACTAACTATTTTATGTTTTCATAAAATAAGGGGAAATAAGGAAAAAGAGTCAGAACGTGAAAAATGAGAAGCTGAAGAGAAGAGCTGAAGAACGTAAAGAGGAACCAAAGAGGAAGAGGACCAAAATGAAGAATTTGGCTAAGGTAAGGGGTGATTACTCTAATTATGTAGTATTATGATTTTGATGATGATAGGATTGAATTAAGGGATTAGAATCTCTATTTGGGATGTTAGGTTTTGTGAAATACCAACACTGACATGTATGATTTGATGAATTGACTGCAATTGATGATGTAGTAATGTTACATGGTGTTGTGGTATGTTGTTTGTGCATTAGAATCATGTATTTGGAGTATTTTGATGTTATCGATGATCAATTCCGTAATGGTATGAGTTGGTATGTGTTTGGGATGCATAAAAGTCTTAAAAGTCATGTTTTTCAGCTACTGGGTTCGTGGGAACCGGTTCCCATGTGGGAGGAACCGGGTTCCACTGTGTTAGAACGTTAAAAATGGCATTTTTGGGTCCAGGAACCGGTTCCCATGTGGGACGAACCGGGTTCCAGTACAAATTCCAGCAGCACGTTTTGAAAACTGTTCTAACTTTAAAAGCTTCTAATTTTCAAACCGTAAGTCCGTTTTATACGCCGTTTTGGACGTTGTTCCTTAAATTGAATGCTTTACCATATGACATAAAGAAAACAATAATAACTTGATTTTATTTTGAAAAGTATCATTTTCTTCAAATGTGGTTTATTCTTGTTTTGCATAGTTGATGAGGTGCAATGAATTGTTGTTTGCATAATTGAATATGTGCAATGATGTGTGCTGTTATAATGTGATTGCTTCTGCTTGTTATGCAAATGGATGTTGTTCGTGGTAAATATGGTTATTATGTGTTTTGATGAATGATGATGCAGATGGATGTTATTCATGGTAAATGTTGTATCATGCGTTTTGATGGATGATGATGATTGATTTGTTTTGAATGATGCTTATACATGTACATACTTGTTGTGACATTGTTGGTAAGATGTGATAAAGCGATGTTAAGCATCGGGTTGATGATGATATAAGTATGTGACATGTGTGTATTCATTCATAAATCATTTGCATTGGAAGGCTAATTCCCATTGTGCGGAGATTAGCAGGCAGTCATCGTGTGCCCGTGTGGGGTGTGAGCGATGAGGCAGTAGTCGTGTACCCATGTGGGGTGTGTCATACCCTAATTTTTGACCCCCCTGAGATGACATATCTTCAGGATTTTTTATCAGGTCAAGACAAGTACCCAGAGCAGTCATTTCTCCATCTGATACCTAATCGAGGATGCTCAAAGACAAGAAAGCTCAGGCAAAGGATCAATCAATACAAAGACCAGTCTCTAATACAATCATGGGGCTCAAAAACTTCACTTTTCTCATCTATGATTGATTAGACATCCAGTCATATGAGTACAGGTTTACTCAGGTCACCAGACTAGGGTTTTGAGCCTATCAAGGACTGAAATCAGGGATCACATTTGGGAAACCCTAAAAAGCCCCAGGGAACCATTCAAAGACATCAATCATCTTCAAATAACTCATATGACAAGATCCACTGGACATTACACCTCAATTCAAAGTCTACAGTCATTATTTTCACATGGTCGACAAATTAGGGTTTTGACCTAATTCACCAAGATGGTTGACTTTTAATCAGGGCATGAATCCAAAACTCGAGACATGATTCAAGGATCTCTACTACCTCCATATAATCCATTTATATCATCCATTTGGGGAGAAGATCTTATTTCTACACAAAAGCCCAAAAATTCACTTTGTCAGGAAAAAGTCAACTGTGAAGGATCATCATTGACTTTTAAGGTTTTTGGTCAAAAAATGACTTTCAAAGATCAATATCATCAATATATGGATGTCAAAGTCATTTGGCCAAAGAAATTCAAAGAAATTCATCAAGGAGCGAAAAGTCGGGAATTAGGGTTTTTGAAGGCATGGTGAGAACTCAAAATTTCACCTACACAACTAAAAAAACTTCCAACATGAAAGTTGTAGATCTTGCAAAATAAAACAACATCTTACAAAGGAACTTTTTTCAAAAGATCAACCATTTATGAAGTTTTGGAAATTTTGGAGTTTAGGTCATAAACACTTAGAAATTTTTCTAAGTGTTTTAACCTAGTTTTCATCCAACTTTGGGCTCATTTTTCACAAATTTCCCAAATGATTCTGAAGAAGACATAAACTAATGATTTGAAGTAGATGTTTAGGGCTTTCCAAATTGTGTTCAACCTTCTCCAAATTCAATTTGAGCTAGGAGTTATGCTTGTTCAAAGTTGGCCTCATGAGGTAAAATTATAGGTCATGTGCAAATTGGAACTTTGCAATTTTGTGCATTTTGCTTCATGAATGGATGCTACACGACCCATAACATGTCTGAAACAATACCATGCATTCATTTTCACCATGGCATGAAGATTGAAGAAGATTCCCAAAAGCAAGAACATGTGATTATGTAATCATTACTTTTGAGAATTTATGATAAGCAATGATTCACCAATTGGAATCTTCTCCTAAGCCAATAGAAACTTGCTACATATCAGAAATGTTCCCTAAGATCCTGCAAGATCAATGGATAGGGGAAGCTAGCCCGAAAATGCATCATTGCATTTTGGAGATTCTTTGAATTTCTTCATGGCTAAGAAACCAAACTCACTACACTAAGCAAGCTCACTCTCTCAATCAGTACTGAACCAATTGCCTATAAATAGAGGCCTCATTCTCATTCAAAAAACACACCAAAGCAACCATATTACTTGCTTTCTCTTTCTCTTCTCTTGTTCATTGTTTTTCAAAGTTCTTTGGCAAGAAGAATCGATTTCTTCAAACCAGAGCTTATCTTTGGGAAGTGAGCATTCTAACATCTCAAGGGAGGTCATTTGAGGTGATCCAAGCACCTGGATCACTTCTGTAGGTGGAGGAACACCATTGTTGCTCTCACTTTGGAGCATCTGCAGTTGGAGGTCCATGGAGTGATTCAGAAGGTTTCAAGGCAAGCCAATCATCCAGACACACTCCTCAGGTCATAGTGAAGCTAACCAGATGGCTGCAGCTCACCTGTAACTCCAAATTCAACAACCTCCATGTTCACTTGAAGCTGAAATCGAGGGAGGTCCATAGAACAATTCAGAAGGATTCAGGCTACAATAAGCATCCAGTTAGCATCATTGAGTCTCAGGGAAGCTATTGAGATCATTCATTCAAGCTCAGTTGCTCTCAATCATCCTCACGACCTCCATTTTCAGAGGTAAGTTTCTGAACTTCACCTCTCTAATTTAAGTACTCTTTGTGAAATAGCTCGATTCTATCTTGTTCAGCATCATCAGAGGATTGAAAACCCTCTATCATCATCCATTTATCTTTCAGTATAGTCATTTAATTTAATTTTGAAATTTTAGGGTTCTTCACGATTTCTGGTAAATTAGTTAGATGTAGTTAATATTAGTTCGTGTTAGTTACATATTTAGAATCGTGAGTGAATTTAGAGCAAGTTTCATGTTTACATCATGGCAAATGGTTGAGAAACGAGTGAGTTCAGAAATTCAAATTCATGGAGCTTGAGGTTGAAGACGAAGATGGTGGTGGCGCGCAATTTTCAAACTCAGGTCTAAGTTTATTTTATTTTGATTGATACCTGTTTCATTAACGACTAAAACGTGATAGCCCAGTGGTAGAGAGTGTTTGTGTGTTGCGCGTGCCCAAGGTCTGGGGTTCGAATCCCCCTCGCCCCAGACCTTTTGATTTTATTTCTTTTTTACTTCTATGCATTTGAGTAATATATGAATTGCAATGGAACCATGCATATGACACCAAGCGCGCGTTGGCTCAGTGGTGTTGTTTTGGGCTGGTAATACAAAGGGCGTGGGTTCAAACCTGGTTGGTGACAAAACCATATTTTTTATCACTTTTCACACTAAATTTCTTCACAACTTCACACAATTATTTAACCTATCAAATTAAATCATTTTCACTTCATTTTTCACACACTTGTTATTTAATATACCTATTTTATGTATAATCAAAAAAATCATAAAAATATTATTTAATTCATATATTTTTATTAGGTATAAAATAGTATGTTTTAAGTGTTTTATTAAATACTTTAAATATATGTTTCCATTTTGTTTTAACCTAATTATTTGTGTGAATAATTTTATGATAAAACCCTAATTGTTTAGGTCTTAATTAAGTAAAAATCTTTATTTTTACTTTAATTAAGTTGACTTTTTGTCAATATTCAAAACTGTTTTCAACCTCTAATTAAACGGACGATTAAGGTTTTCAAACAACAAAACCTCATATCATTCCAAATCATTTTCAAATTTCTGTTATAACCAGTACTGTAAAGTACTGGGCCTCTAATAGAGTGTAAGTCCCAAAAAAAAAAAAAAAACCTTCTCTTCTTAGCTTGTTTTCAAAACTGTATTTTCAAAATCTTCTTTCTGTTTTCAAAACATTCTTCTGGTATTTGAAGGGCATTATTCCCGGTGAAACTCTTCAGATACCTATGTGACCTTTGTCCATCTTCACTTCTTCTGTTTTCAAAAACCATTAACTGTTTATCATATATATTCAACTGTTATCAACAAAACAACAAAAATACTGTTGAGGCTCTGTACATACTTCTTCAATGGCCTCCACTCCATCCAGGTTAGGCTTTACAAGCTTTCAATTTACAGTCTTTATTTAAATTACTGTCAAATATAAACTATGCATATATTAGTTTAGAACTGTGTTTGAGTATAAACCTTAGGACAGTTAAACTATATATATATATTATAGGAATATGGCCTAGGATTGAGAATGTCTTCCCGGTGAAGGCTCTTTCCTAAATTAGAGATCTGTAGTTCAAACCCCCAAGATGAATTATTCCCGGTGAAACATCTTGGCAAAAACCTTAGAATCCAAAAATAATAGGACACATCCACCCAAAGAGGAATTATTCCCGGTGAAACCTCTTACCCATTTGCTTAGAGCCAAAATAAGTTCAAAACTACATAGCTTTCTCTTGTGCTATAACAAGGACCCTCGATTAGCCTCCTCTTGGGCTTTGTACAAGGACCCACAGGCTTCTTAAAAGCATTTCCAGCTTCCTCTTGAGCTTGTATACAAGGACCCATCAGGTTTCTTATAAACATAGGAACAGGTCTTTAGTCACCTTTTAGCCTACCCTGGTGAGTTTCTTCCAATTTAAACCAGACTTTAAACAAGCTAAGTTTGTCTCAATTTTGCATTGAGTACATTTTTGGAATGAGAGACATGGACAGTCTCTGTCACCCTTATCTTCATCAATCTTCCTTAGCAGAGTCTAGGATCCATGTTTGGTCATCCTCAGCATTGAGTCAGCCTTCATCTTGGGCTTTAAACAAGAAGTCTCACTAGATAATCTTTCTGCCAATCCTTTCATCCCTTAATAATTAATGGAGTGCTACCCAAATCAATCACTTTGTCAAAACCCCTGGAAAGGGTTAGCCTCCAACATCTGTCTAAAAAGTCAAAAACCACTGGAAAGGGTTAGCCTCCAACATCTGTCTAAAAAGTCAAAAACCCCTGGAAAGGGTTAGCCTCCAAAGTCAATCATTAAATGTCAAAAAATAAGGAGTCATTTCTCTTAGGAGATAATTTCCCCAAAAGAGTCAAAACCCCTGGAAAGGGTCAGCCTCCAAAAAACATGATAAAGTCAGTCTTTTAACAGACAAATTCACCAGCTGAGTCAAAATCCCTGGAAAGGGTTAGCTTCCAAAGGAAAAACAGTCTTTTAATAAATAAAACCTCTTCAGTAGAGTCAAAACCAACAAAAACAGTTAGCCTCAACCTTGGGCTTCATACAAGGCACCCAAACAATAAAACTCCCCTGTCAAGAGTCAGCCTCAACCTTGGGCATTGTACAAGGCAGATAATAGAGTCTCCCCAGTGAGTCCTTCATCACTCAGTAGCCACAACCTTGGGCTTTGTACAAGGCAGATAAACCATATCTTTCATGTGTCAAAGATTCCTAACACTTAGGATCTTTCCCCATATAGTCATCCATACTTAATTCATTTAAGAGTCCGCCACAACCTTGGGCTTTGTACAAGGCAGAAAATAATGTTTTCCCTAACTAGAGTTAGCCACAACCTTGGGCTTTGTACAAGGCACATAAAATAGAGTCATTCATTCAATTATCCTCAACAGTTAGCCACAACCTTGGGCTTTGTACAAGGCACACAAATAGAGTCTCCCTAAGTAGAGTCAGCCTCAATTCTGGGCTTTGTACAGAACACAAAAATACCCTGTAATTAATCCCCAATGGAGTCATCTCCCAGAGTCAATAATATCAATTAATCAATCAAAAAGCCTCAAGCTTGGGCCTCATACAAGCCAGCTAAAGTCAAATCTTTTATACAGTAGATAGACATAGCTTATCTCCATAGAGAGATATTTTTACTACTCTACCACATTCAAACAAACAAACATTTCAATTTCAATTTCAATCAAAGTCTCCCATTTAGGACTCTGAAAGACATGCTCTGGCACATCCCCAGACTTGTACACTTTCCCTAATTTGGACGAGCATCTTTCTTTCATTTAAGAGGCATCTGACTGGCATACTTGCACACACAAGTAAGGTCTCCCTCTTGAATGAAATGAATCCAGTTATTCTGTCACTCTTTCAAAAATGTTTGTGGTAGAATAGTACTAATACCTCTCTGTAGGGATAATTTCATGTCTCTTTACTATAAACAGAGATTTAATTCCAAGCTTCAACCTTGAGCTTCAAGCAAGGCACCAAAAATAATTAATTTCCCTAGTTAGTTCCCCGAACTACATTAAGCTCTGACTTCCACTAGGGATATGTAGGCATGAGGTTCACAAGGAATCTCAGCGAGCTAATAAAATACCAAAAATAGTCAGTCTGTCTATCTGTCTGTCTTTCTTTAAACAATTCAATTCCTTCTCCTAACACAAAGGAGAAACTTTCCCAGTCATTAGCAGCAAACACAAACACAATGATACAGAGAAGGTTCCTGTAGAGTACTACAGATATGTAGGGTGTTTAAACACTTCCCTATGTATAACCGACCTCCCGGACTCCAGAATTTCTAGTCTAGGTGTAAATCCCCACACTTAGCAAACTCCTAGGGTTTAGTTGAGATCTTTTTTCCCCTTTCCTACTCGTAGGACAAATAAGAAAGTTCGTGTGATATCGTAGGAAGAACTGAAATAAAATTCATCCCACCACGGGCGCATTCTCCTTCCAAATTTCGCGTGAAGGGTTTAGCGTGCCGTCCTCCCAAGTGAAACGGGGAGGTAAAAGAAAACGACACCACAGGGTGTGAGCGACTAAAGGGCAGTATCAAAGAGAGAAGTCCTGTGAATGTGATTCACGAATTTTGGTACCACATATCTAGTGTGATGATTGTGTGGTGTTATTGGTGCATACGTTTGACTTGTGCTTGTGATTGGTATGAATTGATAAATCTGAATATGCTAAGTAGGGTGGATAATTGCTTATGAAATTCTATATCTGATGATTTATAATGCTATTTAATTATGATGTAGTCTCACCCTTACTTTGATGATTTCAGATTGGAGTAGCGGTTTAAGCGATCGGTGAGGATGACTCGTAGAGTTTATCCGGTTATATGGGGTCGTGTCGGTCATGCTCTGATCTTGTAACACTGGGGGTCGATAGTATTAGAGTTACTTGATATACGTTGTTGCCATTATTGGTTATGGATTATGTATTGTTGAATTGTTGGATATGTTCCTTAACATTGTTAAAATGAGTTTCCGCTGTGCTAAACACATGTTTTGATATTTGGTTTAAATCTAATAAAGCATGACAAACCACTTGGCATTTTATTTATTTTATTAATTGTAACATCCTTGTTGTATAATTACTCTGATCATTATTATATATTTCGCGGGGTTTTAGAAGGGTGTTACAATAGTGGTATCAGAGCAGGTCGGTCCGTCCGGCCAATTGTCGAGTCAGTTGAGTTGCACGACAGTTGAATACTGTCGGCATATTATCCCTTGGTATGCGACATGTGAGTGGATCTCTGTCGGTACTTGGTTGTTTGTTGTGGAAGTTGGTTTGAAACAAGTGGGGGAGAAGCCTCACTTCTCGGTTATGTTTTAGTTGTAAGCTGATTGGTTCAGTAGGCTGTTGTTGGCAACAGTGCAAGCGTTGTTGGAGTTTGTTGTTTTCCAAATTGAAGGTGACTTAGAATTAGGACTTGACTGGTAGTTAAGTTGGAACATCTGGAAGGAAAATGATTAGAGGTAATTGTTGATTATTTGTAGGAGAGGGAAATTAAGAAGTTGTAATGTATCAGCTTTGCTGATGGGTTGCGAAGTTGTCAATTGAGTAGCCGTGCGTCTCGGAAGAGGTTCAGTTGCAAGTTTGCAAAGAGGATTGTTATCGTAATATTTCAGATATCGCACTACGGCAATGGGATGTGTTGCTCAAGTTATAAGAATGTATGGAAGTGAAGAGATATGATAAGGGGCTGTTTGGAATATGATCGAGTTGAAGAGAATGAGTTTTGGAGTGAAATTTTCGTAAGCAAAACGCCGGAAAATTGCTGAATAGTTGCAGAACTTCGAAAATTCATAACTGGAGTTCTGGACATCCGATTTGAGTTCCGTTTGAAGCGTCGGAAAGCTAAAGAGATGAACTTTGTTATAAAAATGGTTGCAGCAGCTGTAACATATTTAATTGTGACTGGATGATGTTGGAAAGAGGTGAAGTTGCGGTTACGCGTGCTCTTAGAACTAGACTTGTTTGTTGATACGGCACGGGATGTCAGTGTCAGAGTTGAACAGATTGAAGGAATAATTAAAAGGTTTGTTGAGAAGAAATTTTAGGAATTAAGTGTACCATTTGAAGAGTTTTGGAAATATCATCTGAGGTGTCGCTGCAAGGCGTCAGTGTTGCAATTTCGGACAACGATTGGAAAATTCATATCTTGAGATCCGAGTGTCTGATTTAAGTGCCGTTTGGGGCATTGTGAAGCTGACTTAATAACCATGATATATGTTGTTATTTGATGTTTAAAACTTGTTTGAAATGTGTTCCCATTATAAAAACAGAGGCGTGGGAATTTTGGGTTGTTGGGAACCGGTTCCAAGATAGAGACAACCCGATTCCCCATAGTAAAAATCAGAGACGAGTTATGGGAAGCAGCCAGGAACCGGTTCCTGTGTGGGAGGAACCGGGTTCCACTGTGTGTTTTTGGAAAATTGTTTTTACTTTAAAAACCCATAACTTTTGATCCTATGAGGAGATATTCTGAAGTCGGTTAAGGAAGCGCAAAACTTGTTGAATAGGAATGCCTACTACCGTGATTGTTCGAAACAAAATTGAGTAGAATATGTTGTTGAGGAATAAGTTGATGAGATGTTCGATAATAAATATGATTTGAGTTCCGATGGATTTTAGTGAGGCGTGAATTAGTAGAAAAGGTGAAATAAGTTTTAGTACGGTTGAAGTCGTATTTATGATGCCAAAGCAACGACATGTATAGAAGAAGAATTGTAGAGGATTTCTTACACCTATTGGTGTGAGGAAGAATTGTTGAGATTCCGAGTGGGATGATACTTGGACGCAAAAGAAGTCATGGGATTTAAAGTGAAACCACGAGTTATGAATGTTGTCGCGGTCTTTTGCTAAGATGAGGATTTTGATTTGGAACGAGATAAATAGAAAGGTACGAGTATGTTAGTGATTATGAAGTTGGAAGTACTTAACAGGTGTGTGATGCTAAGTGACCATGAAGCAGATTATGTAAAATGTTTAGATGTTGGTATCTCACTGACAAGTCCAATGAGAGGGAAGAGTGCAAGTTGTAAAGACTCAAGGTGAATTATCGAGCTATGACAATGTTAATGAGTTTGAGTGCAAACTCGGAAAAGGACACTATTATGTAGTAACGACGGTTTATGCTTAAATATGGTTGTCGGCTATCTATTGACAAATTGAGTACTTGATCACCCTTAATCTCTTGTTGATAGTAGACGAAATCATATAGATAGGATGAGCTTGTTTGTTACTTTAATGGTTTAGGATATGATGGACACTAAGCCGTGAGAATAATCACTCACCATGTTGTGTGAATTTATGAAGAAGTGAATATGAAAGAGTGCAGCATACTGGACGATGATTTAAGACGGGTAATCAGAGTCGCGCAGCGAAAGTGTGATGCGGAGTAGTGTGCGAGTACTACTCATGGGCAGTGAGGAATTAATATGCCGGGAGCCTACGTAGAGAACATGAATTGATCTATATGATAGATTTAGAATCTAGTGGATGCAAGGATGTCGTGCTAGAGAATTAGAACTCTTTTGAATAATTACCGAGATGATGAGTATGTTATTGTGGATGTACTTAGTTAACGAGTATGTAATCAGCGAGGTTAAGGCGATGAGTTGATACTATATGATGCTATAATAATTTTGTACTATTGTAAGGTGTAACACCCGTATAATTTTAATATTAATTTAATTGGAATATTGAATTAATAATTAGAATTATTGGGATTTTGTGAAGATAATAAATAAATAATGGTTTATGGCATTTGGGCCATGTGAGTAAATAGTAAAAGAAGGAGGGTGATTTTATAATCCTTTTACTAAATTATTATTATTTTCATAAAGCATTTGGGATTTGGGAAAGGAAGAAAGAACGTGAAAGAACAAAGGGTTGAGAACACGAAGAACGTGAAGGAGAACTGTAGAGGGAGAGACCAAGGATCAAGAACTCTTGTCTAAGGTAAGGGGAGACTCTCCATTTAATCTCTATTATCGTGTTATGGATAGTAATGTTGATTAGGAGTATTGTTTGGATAATTGATTCTATATTCTGAAATTTCCTCTGTATTCATCATTGAATTTGGACTGTTAATCCCTAATAACTGATAGATTTAGGGTATGATGAATGAAATTGATTATGGGATCTTATACTATGGTTATGGACGAATTCGTATACTGTTTAGATGCAATTTTTCTGGTTTTTAGACTCAAAATCGTGGACTGGTATGAGTGAAAACGAATGGGTTTTGGACTGTTACGAATTCTGCAGGTTCTGGGCATTTTCTGGTGTTTTGCGTATGAAACAGTGCCATACGCGTATGGGATGAGGTCATACGCGTATGGGGGACACTCCCAATGGGCTATACGCGTATGATACGCAGTTGCCCTGTCCCAAATACCACGTACTGGTGTTTTGCGTATGAGAGCGTATGAGGATGCTCATACGCGTATGGGAATTTGGAAAGAGGAAAATTATTCTGGTGATACGCGTATGGCAAGGCTGATACGCGTATGGGTTGGTTTCTAGGCCATTTTGAGTTCTGGTGGAATGCGTATGATACGCGTATGGGACATAGTGATACGCGTATGGGTGCGTATGGACATCATGATACGCGTATGGACGCTGTATGTGCAAGTTTCTGTTTTGTGATTTTTCCGGAAAGTTCGATGATGTGTAACTTTCGATTGGTATGCCTGTTTGTATACTGTTTGGTACTGTGTAAACCTTGTGATGTGATTCTGTGGTTTACTGATGATTGATTATATTGAATGATGTGATGTATATATGAACATGCTTAGTATTGATGATGATGATGAAATGAGTATAGATGATGCTACTCATAGAATGGTAATGATGAAAGTATGTTATATATATGTTGCATGCATTCATAAACATGGGCTGAATCCTAGATGATGAGAGGATTCAGTGAGGGGCAGAATTCCCATTGTGTGGAATTTGTGCTGGCAGGGCCGTATCTGGATGATGATAGATCGGTCGGTGGATGATTTCCACTGGTGATGATTGGTACCACATGCATAGTGTCAGTTTCATACATGTGCATGATTTGTCTATAGCATGAATGTGTACGTTATGTGTTGACTGTTAGTTTATCTGTGGATATGTGAATGGTGATTTGTCTGAATATGAAACGATTGGGTGAATGATATAACTATGATATGTTAATGTTTATGATGTGATAACATTGGTTAACTGTGATGAGACTCACCCTTACTTGTTGTCATTTTCAGATTGAGGATAGCGGCGCGACTTGGTGAGGATTAGCTCATAAGTCGGTTTTTAGTTATAGTGTCGGTGTCATGCTCTGGTAGATGTAACACTGGGAACACGTTTGTTTTGAGTGGTTTATAACTCTAATTGATTTTGTTGGTTGAGTCGGATACATTAATGATGAATGTTGACTCTATGTTTTGATTCCGCTGTGTAAAACATGATTTTATTTAATGAGTTATAATTTCAGTTGTTTCAGTGAATGCATGATATGTACCGACGCGTGTTTTATCATTTATATAATTGTGATGCCTCTCTACATAGTCGGTTATTTGCCGCGGGTTATTAGAGGGGTGTTACAATAGTGGTATCAGAGCATAGTCGGTCGTTGTGACCAGAGTCTTAGTGTCAGTCCTTCTGTGTATGCGACTAATACGAGCTATTTGTCGATACTTTTGTTCTGATTAGGTTGTTTGTGTTAAGCAGAACAATGGCTGGAAGAGGAGGAAGAAACGATGATGCGATCGCTGAGGCTCTGGGCATGATTGCTGGTGTACTAGGAGGGAATGCCAATGGGGCTGCGATTGGTGCTGACAGACAACTGAACAGTTTCCAGAGGAACAATCCTCCATTGTTCAAGGGCACGCATAATCCTGAAGGTGCTCAGAAATGGCTTAAGGAGATCGAGAGGATTTTCAGAGTCATTGACTGTGCTGAGGATCTCAAGGTGAGATATGGCACCCACATGTTATCTGAGGAGGCTGATGACTGGTGGATGTCAACCAGAACTGAGCTGGATGCTAGTGGCACAACAATTACTTGGACTGTATTCAGGAGGGAATTTCTGAGGAGGTATTTTCCTGAAGATGTCAGGGGAAGAAAGGAAGTTGAATTTTTGGCACTAGTTCAAGGCAATATGTCGGTACCAGAGTATGCTGCCAAGTTTGTGGAACTGGCAAGGTACTATGTGCACTACAATGATGACGAAGCCAGTGAGTTCTCGAAGTGTGTCAAATTTGAGAATGGTCTTCGTGATGAGATCAAGCAGGGTATCAGGTACCAGAGAATCCGGAGGTTTGTTGATCTGGTAGATTGTAGCAGGATTTTTGAGGAAGATAACATCAAGCTGAGGTCATCTCACTCTCGCGAGTTGGTTGACAGAAAAGGAAAGAAACATATGGATCGAGGTAAGCCATATGGTAGAGGTAAACCTGTTGATTGGAAGAAACCCAGTGGGGGAGATTCCAGTGCTCGTATCAGATGTTACAATTGTGGTGAGATGGGACATCGTAGGAATGAATGCAAGGTTGATCAGAAGAAGTGTTACAAGTGTGACCAAGTGGGTCATATTGCTGCTGACTGCAAGAAGAGGGTTGTGACTTGTTACAACTGTGGGGAAGAAGGTCACATCAGTCCTAATTGTCCTAAGCCAAAGAAGAACCAATCGGGAGGAAAGGTTTTTGCTTTGACCGGGTCAGAGACTACTCCAGAGGACAGGTTGATTAAAGGTACGTGTTTCATTCATGGCACACCTTTAGTTGCAATTATTGATACTGGAGCAACTCACTCTTTTATTTCTTTGGATTGTGCTATGAGGTTGAATCTTGAGATATCTGATATAAAAGGAAGTATGGTTATTGACACTCCTGCGTCGGGTTCAGTAACTACTTCGTCTGCATGCTTGAATTGTCCGGTTGACATTTTTGGTAGGGAATTCGGGATGGACTTAGTGTGCCTTCCGTTGAAACAACTCGATGTAATCCTGGGAATGAACTGGTTGGAATTCAACCGTGTTCATATCAACTGTTTTGCGAAGACGGTGATTTTTCCTGAAGAGGTTAGTAATGATAATCTGGAGATGACAGCTAGACAGGTGAATGAAGCTATCGGAAATGGTGCAACAGTGTTTATGTTGTTCGCATTAATGAATATAAAAGAAAAAGTGGCGAGTAGCGAATTACCAGTAGTGTGTGAATTTCCAGAAGTTTTTCCAGAAGATGTGAATGAATTGCCACCGGAAAGAGAAGTGGAGTTTTCTATTGATTTGGTTCCAGGAACTAGTCCAGTGTCAATGGCGCCGTACCGTATGTCGCCTTCTGAATTGGCTGAACTGAAGAAGCAGTTAGAGGAATTGCTTGAGAAGAAGTTTATTCGTCCTAGTGTTTCGCCGTGGGGTGCGCCTGTATTGCTGGTAAAGAAGAAAGAAGGTTCAATGAGGCTGTGTGTAGATTACAGACAATTGAACAAGGTCACTATCAGGAATCGGTATCCATTGCCGAGGATTGATGATTTGATGGACCAGTTGGTTGGAGCACGTGTATTTAGTAAAATTGATCTGAGGTCTGGGTATCATCAGATACGTGTGAAAGATGACGATATTCAGAAGACTGCTTTTAGAACGAGGTATGGACATTATGAGTATTCTGTAATGCCGTTTGGAGTTACTAATGCACCTGGTGTTTTTATGGAATATATGAACAGAATCTTTCATCCTTATCTCGATAAGTTCGTGGTGGTGTTTATAGATGATATCCTGATATATTCTAAGAATGAGGAGGAACATGCAGAGCATCTCAGAACTGTGTTAGAATTGTTGAAAGAGAAGCAACTTTTTGCCAAACTGTTGAAGTGTGAATTTTGGTTAGAAGAAGTCAGTTTTCTTGGACATGTGATTTCTAAGGATGGTATTGCTATTGATCCTACAAAGATAGAAGCTGTGTCTCAGTGGGAAGCTCCGAAGTCAGTATCTGAGATTCGTAGTTTTCTTGGCCTTGCAGGTTACTACAGAAAGTTCATTGAGGGATTTTCAAAGTTAGCATTGCCGTTAACTAAATTAACCAGGAAGGGACAAGCCTTTATTTGGGATGCAAAGTGTGAAGAAGGATTCCAAGAGCTTAAGAGGAGATTGACTAGTGCTCCTATTTTGATTTTGCCGAATCCGACAGAATCATTTGTGGTTTATTGTGACGCATCACTGATGGGTTTAGGTGGTGTATTGATGCAGAATCAACAAGTGGTCGCTTATGCGTCGAGACAACTCAAAGTGCATGAGAGGAATTATCCGACTCATGATTTGGAGTTGGCAGCTGTGGTTTTTGTTTTGAAGTTGTGGCGACACTATTTGTATGGTTCGAGATTTGAGGTGTTCAGTGATCATAAAAGCCCGAAGTATCTCTTTGATCAGAAAGAGCTGAATATGAGGCAGAGAAGGTGGTTAGAATTTCTGAAGGATTACGATTTTGGTTTGAATTACCATCCGGGTAAGGCAAACGTCGTGGCTGATGCGTTGAGTAGGAAGACTTTGCATATGTCTATGCTAATGGTAAAGGAATTGGATTTGATTGAACAATTCAGAGATTTGAGTTTAGTGTGTGAAGGTACTCCTACTAGTGTTATATTGGGTATGCTGAAGCTGACTAGTGGTATTCTTGAAGAAATCAGAGAAGGTCAAAAGGCTGATGTTGGATTGATTGATAAGTTGACTTTGATTAATCAAGGCAAGAGTGGTGAATTCAGAGTCGACGAGAATGGTGTACTAAGGTTTGGTGACAGAGTTTGTGTTCCTGATATTGATGAACTCCGAAAGCGTATTTTGGAAGAAGGACACCGTAGTGGATTGAGTATTCATCCTGGTGCTACCAAGATGTATCATGATTTGAAAAAGTTGTTTTGGTGGCCTGGAATGAAGAAGGAAATTGCTGAGTTTGTATATTCTTGTTTGACTTGCCAGAAGTCAAAGATTGAGCATCAGAAACCATCTGGGTTTATGCAACCGATGTTTATTCCTGAGTGGAAGTGGGACAGCATCTCAATGGATTTTGTGTCGGGTTTGCCGAGAACTGTCAGAAATTGTGAAGCTATCTGGGTTGTGGTAGACAGGTTGACGAAGTCTGCACATTTTATACCGGTGAGAATGGATTATCCGATGGAGAAGCTAGCTCAATTGTATATTGAGAAGATAGTTAGTCTACATGGTATTCCTTCAAGTATCGTGTCAGACAGAGATCCGAGGTTTACGTCTAAGTTCTGGGAAGGTTTGCAGAAAGCTTTGGGTACTAAGCTGAGATTGAGTTCTGCTTATCATCCGCAGACTGATGGACAGACTGAGAGGACGATTCAGTCATTAGAGGATTTGTTACGTGCTTGTGTGTTAGAAAAAGGAGGTACTTGGGATAGTTATCTGCCTTTGATTGAGTTTACCTACAACAACAGTTATCATTCGAGTATCGGTATGGCTCCGTTTGAGGCTTTGTATGGTAGGAGATGTAGGACACCGTTGTGTTGGTACGAATCTGGTGAGAGTGCTGTGATTGGTCCTGAAATTGTACAACAAACTACAGAGAAGATTACAATGATTCAGGAGAAGATGAAGGCTTCTCAGAGTCGTCAGAAGAGTTATCACGACAAAAGGAGGAAAACACTTGAGTTTCAAGAGGGAGATCATGTGTTTATGAGAGTTACTCCTATGACAGGGATTGGTCGGGCATTGAAGTCGAAGAAGTTGACTCCGCGTTTTATCGGACCGTTCCAAATTTCTGAAAGAGTGGGGGAAGTGGCTTATCGTATCGCTTTACCGCCGATGCTTGCAAATTTGCATGATGTATTTCATGTGTCTCAGTTGAGGAAATACATTTCAGATCCGTCCCATGTGATCCAAGTAGATGATATACAGGTGAAAGATAACTTGACGGTTGAGACTTTACCTGTGAGGATTGAGGATCGAAGGCTGAAGCAATTGCGTGGCAAGGAAATAGCTTTGGTCAGAGTAGCTTGGGGAGGACCTGCTGAGGGGAATGTTACCTGGGAGCTAGAGAGTCAGATGAAGGACTCTTATCCAGAACTTTTTACCTGAGGTATGTTTTCGAGGACGAAAACTCTTTTAGTGGGGGAGAGTTGTAACACCCGTATAATTTTAATATTAATTTAATTGGAATATTGAATTAATAATTAGAATTATTGGGATTTTGTGAAGATAATAAATAAATAATGGTTTATGGCATTTGAGCCATGTGAGTAAATAGTAAAAGAAGGAGGGTGATTTTATAATCCTTTTACTAAATTATTATTATTTTCATAAAGCATTTGGGATTTGGGAAAGGAAGAAAGAACGTGAAAGAACAAAGGGTTGAGAACACGAAGAACGTGAAGGAGAACTGTAGAGGGAGAGACCAAGGATCAAGAACTCTTGTCTAAGGTAAGGGGAGACTCTCCATTTAATCTCTATTATCGTGTTATGGATAGTAATGTTGATTAGGAGTATTGTTTGGATAATGGATTCTATATTCTGAAATTTCCTCTGTATTCATCATTGAATTTGGACTGTTAATCCCTAATAACTGATAGATTTAGGGTATGATGAATGAAATTGATTATGGGATCTTATACTATGGTTATGGACGAATTCGTATACTGTTTAGATGCAATTTTTCTGGTTTTTAGACTCAAAATCGTGGACTGGTATGAGTGAAAACGAATGGGTTTTGGACTGTTACGAATTCTGCAGGTTCTGGGCATTTTCTGGTGTTTCGCGTATGAAACAGTGCCATACGCGTATGGGATGAGGTCATACGCGTATGGGGGACACTCCCAATGGGCTATACGCGTATGATACGCAGTTGCCCTGTCCCAAATACCACGTACTGGTGTTTTGCGTATGAGAGCGTATGAGGATGCTCATACGCGTATGGGAATTTGGAAAGAGGAAAATTATTCTGGTGATACGCGTATGGCAAGGCTGATACGCGTATGGATTGGTTTCTAGGCCATTTTGAGTTCTGGTGGAATGCGTATGATACGCGTATGGGACATAGTGATACGCGTATGGGTGCGTATGGACATCATGATACGCGTATGGACGCTGTATGTGCAAGTTTCTGTTTTGTGATTTTTCCGGAAAGTTCGATGATGTGTAACTTTCGATTGGTATGCCTGTTTGTATACTGTTTGGTACTGTGTAAACCTTGTGATGTGATTCTGTGGTTTACTGATGATTGATTATATTGAATGATGTGATGTATATATGAACATGCTTAGTATTGATGATGATGATGAAATGAGTATAGATGATGCTACTCATAGAATGGTAATGATGAAAGTATGTTATATATATGTTGCATGCATTCATAAACATGGGCTGAATCCTAGATGATGAGAGGATTCAGTGAGGGGCAGAATTCCCATTGTGTGGAATTTGTGCTGGCAGGGCCGTATCTGGATGATGATAGATCGGTCGGTGGATGATTTCCACTGGTGATGATTGGTACCACATGCATAGTGTCAGTTTCATACATGTGCATGATTTGTCTATAGCATGAATGTGTACGTTATGTGTTGACTGTTAGTTTATCTGTGGATATGTGAATGGTGATTTGTCTGAATATGAAACGATTGGGTGAATGATATAACTATGATATGTTAATGTTTATGATGTGATAACATTGGTTAACTGTGATGAGACTCACCCTTACTTGTTGTCATTTTCAGATTGAGGATAGCGGCGCGACTTGGTGAGGATTAGCTCATAAGTCGGTTTTTAGTTATAGTGTCGGTGTCATGCTCTGGTAGATGTAACACTGGGAACACGTTTGTTTTGAGTGGTTTATAACTCTAATTGATTTTGTTGGTTGAGTCGGATACATTAATGATGAATGTTGACTCTATGTTTTGATTCCGCTGTGTAAAACATGATTTTATTTAATGAGTTATAATTTCAGTTGTTTCAGTGAATGCATGATATGTACCGACGCGTGTTTTATCATTTATATAATTGTGATGCCTCTCTACATGTTACTCTGATTTAATATACTGTTATTTGCCGCGGGTTATTAGAGGGGTGTTACATAAGGTGTTATTGTAGATTTCCAGATATATTAAGGAATTATACTCTATGAAGGACGAAGTTGATTTAATTCTTAGAGAAGAGTGGGACTCAGTTTGAGCTATTTTGTAAGCAATGGTATATTAAGGCTGATGAGTGTGATTATAATTACTTGTGTGTACTCGTTCTGATGGTTAGAATGTTTAAATAGAGGGAGTAAATCAGGACCTTGTTTTTGAGTGCGAGTAAGTGTTGCTAAATGGTAGATTAGTACCATGTATGATAAAGGAGGATTCTGGAACGAATGAGCAAAGAGAGTTGGAATTGGATAAAACTGAGAAATCTAATTGATAATGATGATTGTAATGAGTAATCAAATAGTGCAACAAAAGCGGAATATAACGTGTTGGATAATTGCTGGTATGACTTGGGAGGAGTTAGATAGTTGAAATTCAATGGTATAGGAATGTTATTATCGAGCTCTTGAAAGAAGCAGTTGGTGAAAAGTGTAAGTGTTATTTCATCGCTCAGATGGAAAAGTGTGTCTAAGGTTGGTACGTTCGGTAGATGGAATACTTTACTGCAGTATTGATCGGGTATGGTCATGCCATGGTTGTGTAATTCTATTACTCAGTTATTGGGCGTATTGTATGAGTCGCACCTTGACGCTCCATTGTCGTTAACCTTGGGAGATATGGCGAGTGGTACAACTTTGGATGGTCAAATGCGACGTAGGAGCTGAGATTGAATGCATGAGGCATGCTTATGTTGGTTATGTCAGATGAATTTTGAGGTTCGACTAAGAAAGTGTTAACTGAGAACGGGAGAGTCAGATGAAGGACTCCTATCTGGAACTTTTCACTAGAAGTATGTTTTCGAGGACGAAAACTTTTTTTAGTGGGGGAGAGTTGTAACAACCCATATTTTTCTAATTTTAATTTAATTGGAAATTAAATTATTAATTAGAATTATTTTAGTATTTGGTTGAATTATTGTAGAATTATGGATTAAGAGCCAGTGGGCCGGATGGTAAGGTTAGTAATATGGGGGTGCTAAGTGAGTAAGCCCATTACTAACTATTTTATGTTTTCATAAAATAAGGGGAAATAAGGAAAAAGAGTCAGAACGTGAAAAATGAGAAGCTGAAGAGAAGAGCTGAAGAACGTAAAGAGGAACCAAAGAGGAAGATGACCAAAATGAAGAATTTGGCTAAGGTAAGGGGTGATTACTCTAATTATGTAGTATTATGATTTTGATGATGATAGAATTGAATTAAGGGATTAGAATCTCTATTTGGGATGTTAGGTTTTGTGAAATACCAACACTGACATGTATGATTTGATGAATTGACTGCAATTGATGATGTAGTAATGTTACATGGTGTTGTGGTATGTTGTTTGTGCATTAGAATCATGTATTTGGAGTATTTTGATGTTATCGATGATCAATTCCGTAATGGTATGAGTTGGTATGTGTTTGGGATGCATAAAAGTCTTAAAAATCATGTTTTTCAGCTACTGGGTTCGTGGGAACCGGTTCCCATGTGGGAGGAACCGGGTTCCACAGTGTTAGAACGTTAAAAATGGCATTTTTGGGTCCAGGAACAGGTTCCCATGTGGGACGAACCGGGTTCCAATACAAATTCCAGCAGCACGTTTTGAAAACTGTTCTAACTTTAAAAGCTTCTAATTTTCAAACCGTAAGTCCGTTTTATACGCCGTTTTGGACGTTGTTCCTTAAATTGAATGCTTTACCATATGAAATAAAGAAAACAATAATAACTTGATTTTATTTTGAAAAGTATCATTTTCTTCAAATGTGGTTTATTCTTCTTTTGCATAGTTGATGAGGTGCAATGAATTGTTGTTTGCATAATTGAATATGTGCAATGATGTGTGATGTTATAATGTGATTGCTTCTGCTTGTTATGCAAATGGATGTTGTTCGTGGTAAATATGGTTATTATGTGTTTTGATGAATGATGATGCAGATGGATGTTATTCATGGTAAATGTTGTATCATGCGTTTTGATGGATGATGATGATTGATTTGTTTTGAATGATGCTTATACATGTACATACTTGTTGTGACGTTGTTGGTAAGATGTGATAAAGCGATGTTAAGCATCGGGTTGATGATGATATAAGTATGTGACATGTGTGTATTCGTTCATAAATCATTTGCATTGGAAGGCTAATTCCCATTGTGCGGAGATTAGCAGGCAGTCATCGTGTGCCCGTGTGGGGTGTGAGCGATGAGGCAGTAGTCGTGTGCCCATGTGGGGTGTGAGCGACTAAAGGGCAGTATCAAAGAGAGAAGTCCTGTGAATGTGATTCACGAATTTTGGTACCACATGCATAAGAGTCTGCATGGTCTTTGTATAAATTGTGACACGTTAGGATGAAATCCGGTGTGATGATTGTGTGGTGTTATTGGTGCATACTTTTGACTTGTGCTTGTGATTGGTATGAATTGATAAATCTGAATATGCTAAGTAGGGTGGATAATTGCTTATGAAATTCTATATCTGATGATTTATAATGCTATTTAATTATGATGTAGTCTCACCCTTACTTTGATGATTTCAGATTGGAGTAGCGGTTTAAGCGATCGGTGAGGATGACTCGTAGAGTTTATCTGGTTATGTGGGGTCGTGTCGGTCATGCTCTAATCTTGTAACACTGGGGGTCGATAGTATTAGAGTTACTTGATATACGTTGTTGCCATTATTGGTTATGGATTATGTATTGTTGAATTGTTGGATATGTTCCTTAACATTGTTAAAATGAGTTTCCGCTGTGCTAAACACATGTTTTGATATTTGGTTTAAATCTAATAAAGCATGACAAACGACTTGGAATTTTATTTATTTTATTAATTGTAACATCCTTGTTGTATAATTACTCTGATCATTATTATATATTTCGCGGGGTTTTAGAAGGGTGTTACACTTAAGTCAAGATGGCTGGTGAAGATGCAACAAATACATCTACATCTGGCTCTGCTGAGCAACATAATGGAAATGGTAACAATGGATATACTAGACCACCAATATTTGATGGTGAAAACTTTGAATATTGGAAAGATAAACTTGAAACTTACTTTCTTGGTCTAGTTGGTGACTTATGGGATCTTCTGATGGATGGTTACAAACATCTAGTGAAAACTAGTGGTGTAAAGCTTACAAGACAAGAGATGAATGATGATCAAAAGAAGCAATTCAAAAATCATCACAAGTGTAGGACTGTTTTGCTGAATGCTATCTCTCATGCTGAATATGAGAAGATATCTAATAGGGAAACTGCCTATGACATATATGAATCATTGAAAATGACTCATGAGGGAAATGCCCATGTCAAGGAGACTAAAGCTCTTGCCTTGATCCAGAAATATGAAGCCTAAAAAATGGAGGATGATGAAAATATTGAGAAGATGTTCTCAAGATTTCAAACACTAATTGCTGAATTAAGAGTTCTTGACAAGGGATACACAAGGGCTGATCATGTCAATAAGATCATCAGAAGCTTGCCAAGAAGATGGGGTCCTATGGTGACTGCTTTCAAAATTGCCAAGAATCTGAATGAAGTCTCCCTTGAAGAATTGATCAGTGCTCTGAGGAGTCATGAAATTGAGCTGGATGCTAATGAACCTCAGAAGAAAGGTAAGTCTATTGCATTAAAATCTAATTATAAAAAATGCACTAACGCTTTTCAGGCTGAAGAAGTAGATTCTGAAGAATCAGAATCAGAAGAAGATGATGAACTGTCCATGATATCCAGAAGGGTAAACCAAGTCTGGAAGAGCAAGCAAAGGAAGTTCAAGAGCTTCATAAGTTCAACGAAGCATGAAAGAGGAGAATCTTCTGGCGGCAGAAGATCTGACAAGAAGAAGGTCATTTGTTATGAGTGCAATGAGCCTGGACACTTCAAGAATGAATGTCCAAAACTTCAGAAGGAGAATCCCAAGAAGAAGTTTCTTAAGAAGAAAGGTCTTATGGCAACATAGGATGATTCAGAATCAGAATCAATATCAGACTCTGAAGGCGAGCAGGCAAACCTTGCACTAATGGCCACAGTGGATGATGGATCAGAATCTACATCAGAATCAGATTCTGAAGAGGTATTTTCTGAACTATCTAGAGAAGAGTTAGTTTCCAGTTTAACAGATCTTCTGGAACTCAAGGCTCATCTTAGTATCAAATACAAAAAGCTAAAAAAGCTATTTGATTCTGAAACTAAGAAGCTGGAAGTGGAAAATTCTGAACTGAAGGAAAAGTTTTAAAATTATCCAAAAATATTGGATCTCCTTCTGAATCAGAAAAATCCATTCCTAGCCTCAATCATATTCTGAAAGAATATGACTCGAGCTTCAGAAAGTTTCTATCTAGAAGTATTGGCAGAAGTCATCTTGCTTCTATGATATATGGTTTTTCTAGAAACAAAAGGATTGGCGTTGGCTATGAGGGTGATACCCCACACAAATTTGAACCTGTTGATGATATGAAAATCACATACAAGCCATTGTATGATCAGTTCAAATATGGCCACTCACTTGATATTAGGCTCACTTCACATGTCAAAAGCTTTCATGCTACACACACTAAGAAGCATGTGACACAACCTAGAAAACATCATGCTGCCAAACCTAAAGAATATCATGTTGTTCCTCCTGTTGTTTATTATGCTAAACCCAAGTTCAATCAGAACTTGAGGAAAACTAACAAGAAAGGACCCAAGAAGTTGTGGGTACCTAAGGAGAAGATAATTTCGGTTGCATATATCCTTAGCAGCAAAGAAGACAAAGCAAAAAATGTCATGGTACCTGGACTCTGGGTGCTCGCGACACATGACGGGAAGAAGGTCTATGTTCCAAGACCAGGTGCTTAAGTCTGGAGGAGAAGTCAAGTTTGGAGGAGATCAGAAGGGCAAGATAATTGGCTCTAGAACCATAAGTATTGGTAACTCTCCTTCCATAACCAATGTACTTCTTGTAGAAGGATTAGCGCATAACTTATTGTCCATAAGTCAATTAAGTGACAATGGTTATGACATAATCTTCAATCAAAAGTCTTGCAAGGCTGTAAGTCAGAAGGATGGCTCAATCCTATTTACAGGCAAGAGAAAGAACAACATTTATAAGATTGATCTTTCTGATCTTGAGAAGCAGAAGGTGACTTGCCTTATGTCTGTTTCTGAAGAGCAATGGGTCTGGCACAGAAGATTAGGACATGCTAGTTTGAGAAAGATTTCTCAGATTAACAAACTAAATCTTGTCAGAGGACTCCCAAATCTAAAATACAAATCAGATGCTCTTTGTGAAGCATGTCAGAAGGGAAAGTTCTCCAAACCTGCATTCAAATCTAAGAATGTTGTCTCTTCCTCTAGGCCGTTAGAACTTCTGCACATTGATCTATTTGGACCAGTCAAAACAGCATCTGTTAGAGGGAAGAAATATGGATTAGTCATCGTAGATGATTATAGCCGCTGGACATGGGTAAAGTTCTTAAAACACACGGATGAGTCTCATTCTGTGTTCTTTGAATTCTGCACTCAGATTCAATATGAGAAGGAGTGCAAAATCATAAAGGTCAGAAGTGATCATGGTGGTGAATTTGAGAACAGATTCTTTGAGGAGTTCTTCAAAGAAAATGGTATTGCCCATGATTTCTCTTGCCCTAGAACTCCACAGCAAAATGGAGTTGTAGAGCGAAAGAATAGGACTCTACAAGAAATGGCCAGAACCATGATCAATGAAACCAATATGGCTAAGCACTTCTGGGCAGAAGCAATAAATACTGCATGTTATATTCAGAATAGAATCTCTATAAGACCTATTCTAAATAAGACTCCTTATGAATTGTGGAAGAACAGAAAGCCTAACATTTCATATTTTCATCCTTTTGGATGTGTTTGTTTCATTCTGAATACTAAAGATCATCTTGGTAAGTTTGATTCTAAGGCACAAAAATGTTTCCTTCTTGGATATTCTGAACGCTCTAAAGGCTACAGAGTATACAATACTGAAACATTGGTTGTAGAAGAATCAATCAATATCAGATTTGATGATAAGCTTGGTCTTGAAAAGCCAAAGCAGTTTGAGAATTTTGCAGATATAGATATCTCAATTTCAGAAGCTGAAAATCTCAGAAGCAAAGGATCAGAAGATCAAGTTGCTGCATCTTTGGAGAATCTCAGAATTTCTGAAGAGCCAACAGTTAGAAGATCTTCTAGACTCACCTCTGCTCACTCAGAAGATGTGATTCTTGGAAAGAAAGATGATCCTATCAGAACTAGATCATTTCTAAAGAATGGTAGTCAGAATCAGTGATCATAATCAGAAGATGAAAAGTTCTATTCATCATCAGAAGCAAATGCAATGCAACACAGCTGTCATCAAGTGTTTTCTGATGGTGAAAACTTGTTTGCCCGGTTGGTAAAAGCGTAAGTGAAACTGATGGGACGCCGCCCTAGGTAACTGTGTGAATCATTTCAATTACCATGTTCTCTCACCTAACGTCACTCATCATTTAATGCATTTGATTTCAATTGATTCTGTAACTGTTCATTCTCATAATTTAATTGCATTCTTTTTCAAATCCGCCTCTATAAATATATTTCAAATCATAACGTTTATCTTTTTCGCTCCCATTCTCTCTCTCTTCTTGCATGCATTTATTCAACCTCTTGTGGCAACCTGCCTTAAAATTTACGTTTAAACGAGTCGCCACCCACTTCATTTAGGCAAGTGAGAAACCCTTTAAAAAAATAAGAGATCTGGGTAGGTAGGTTGATTAGGCAAAGGGAAGGGTTTAGGCACCCTTTGCCTCCCTTGTACTCAAGGGGACCCATTTAGCCTTTAGGTTTTAGATTTTTACAATTGTTTACTAATAAATTAAAAAAAATGCATCAACAATGATTATAGGCCAAAGACCATGTATGGCAAAAGGGGCAAAACCTCGAGGCCAAAGACCATGTATGTCAGATCGAGACAACAATGACCATGGCTAAACCAAATATAGCAAAAATAAAAAAGTGACCTCAAAGTATCATCATCGGCCAAAACAAATATTTTTTAAAAGGGGCCTCATAGATAATCATCGGCCAAAAGCTTTAAAAAAAGGTTTTATTTTTTAAAAGGGGGCCTCATAGATAATCATCGGCCAAAAGCTTTAAAAAAGGTTTTTTTTAGAAAAGGGAGGCCTCATAGATTAATCATCGGCCAAAAAAGGTTTGAATTTGAGATTGAGTTTGAAAAGGGGAAAGGGTTTGTCGGCCGTTGTCAGTTAATCGACGACGGCGGATTAGGGTTGTTCAAGACAACCCTAAGACAAACCCTCAGTGGGAGGAGTAGAAAAAAAGCGTAGAAAAAAAAGTTATAAAAAGTGGTTTTTTAGAAAAATTGTACGTAGATTGGAAAAAAGGTCCCTTTTAGGGTTGCTAAGACCCCTTTTTATAGAGTTAGAAATTAGGTTAAAATCCATAAAAGAAAATAACCCATATCCAAAAGCCCAACAACCCATCTTGAAAATTAGTAAAAAAAAATAGGAGAAAAAGTGTGAAAATGTCACTTGTGGGATTCGAACACGTGACTTCTTACTTGCAAGCCTTATTTCTTGCCAATTGTGCTATGTTATTTATTTGAAATAAAACCCAATTGAAAGCATATAAAAGACGAGCTAATATTTATTATTTAAAAATATATAATTAATTTAAAAATAAATTATTATATTTTTAAACAAATAAGTACAAAAATACAAAACATTGTAAATAAACCAATGAAGTTTATAAAACTCAAGTTTAAAAACAATTTTGAATTTTGAGATTAGGCCTCGTATTTTATGAATAATAAGCCCAATTAAATACACACTTTTATTTAATGTATACCCCTATCTTTTGAATTGGAAAATTTAGAGAATGGTTACTCTTTTAAAATGGGCATGTCAATCAAGTTGTCAAGCCCACTAGTTTGATATACACCCCTTGTAGAATTTGTACTACGTCCCAGTTAATAAAACGTAATAGCAATAGGGCAAATTTTGGAGTATGACACCTCTTTGCCCTTTTCTCAAACCCTAAACGCAAACCCAGTAAAGTTTCAAGTGATCTCAGTACTGTCTCAATGGCTGCTTCATCTTCTCTCAACGCTGGTTCCTCCATTCCTCTACATCTTCAAGAAGAAGAACAACAAATTTTTCCTGTTATCTCATGCTCTTTACCCAAAGATAAGTTGGAAGTTATCTGTGAACTTATGGTAGACTTTGATAGTCTTGAAGAACATGAGTTTCACCTTAAAGAAGATATCATATTTCAAGGTTGGACTTTGTTATTTGCTGAGTTCTGTGGACCTATTTACCCAGAACTAGTAAAGGAATTTTGGGTGCATGCTGTTGTAGCCCCTAAATCAATTCTGTCTTTTGTTCATGGGAAGTTTGTGGTTGTTACTGAGAACATCCTAAGAATGATGTTTGACCTAAGAAACGCTGAAGGTGTCTTTGAAGCTGATAAAAGAGCAGATTGGAATGTCGTTCTGTCTACTCTTTATACAGACGTTGAGAATACAAAGCGTGTCAAGGACATGAAGGATCTCTACAAAATCTGGACCAAGATTCTTCTGGGGTGTTTCTATCACAGGAAATCAACCCATTCTACAGATTTTGTCAACAAAGAGCAGCAATACATTCTGTATTGCATTGCCACTCAGAAGAAGGTTGATATTATCTATATAATTTTCAACCACATGTGGACTGCTGTGATGGATTCCAGAAATGCCTTCAGAACAAAGAAGGGTAACATCATTCCTTTTGGAAGAATTATTACAAATCTCCTGGTTCATTCCAAGATTGTTGAAGACTTGGAAGCTCAAAAGATCATCAAAGATCTTGTTGTTGATACAGGAAGCTGCTTGAATGCTTTCACTTTGAGAAAGATAAATGTTATTGAATCTATCAGACAAACCCCTCAACCTCTTCCTGGAGCAAGAAGCAGAAGAGATCCTGTTCTTGCTGACTTTGAATCCTTCTTCAGAAGTGAGCTGCCAGAAGTTAGGACTAAATATCTTAACTCTCTCAAAGAAGAAAAAGACAAAAATGCTCCTGCAAAAGGTGGTCGCAAGAGAGCTTCTACCTCTAGGCCTGCTGCTTCGAAAGATGTTTCTGAAGCTGCACCAGAAGCTGTTGTCAAGAGGGAAAGAAGGACAAAGCGGAAATTTGATCATCCTTCTGTTAACCAGGAGAAGGAAGTCTAAGGTGTAGCTGCTACTGCTACTGTTGTTGAGAAAGTTGTTGAAGAAGAAGTTGTCGCTGAAGAGGCTCAGGAAGCTTTAGTTGAAAATGAAAATAGTGAAAAAGAGACTGCTGAGAAGAAGAAAAAGAAGAAGAAAAAGATGATAAATAAGAATATGGAAGATGGAAAGAATGTTGAAAAGAAGAAGAAAAGAAAAAGAAAATTGATCATTGAAGCCTCGGAAGAAGAAGAAGAAGTTCAAGAAGCTGTGAATCAGCAAGCAGAAGTTGTGAATCAGCAAGAAGAAATTTATCAAGAACCTGCAACTCAAGAAGTTGAAGGTCAAAAAGCTGCTGATAATGAGAAGGAAATACTGGAATCTGCCAGAAGAAGAGAAATTTCTCTTGGGAAGGCAAAGATTGTAGAAGAGAAGAAGAGCAAGAAGCAGAGAAATCTTGAGGCTGTGTTTGAAGTGATTCAGAATGTGTCTAAAGCTATACATCTTTCTGAACCTGTTTCTATTCCAGCTTTACATTCAGAAGTTGCACCAATAAATATTGCTCAAACCCCTGAACCAGAAATTCAACCAAAAATAGCCCCATCAGAATCACTTATACCCATCCATGTTCTCACACCTCCTTCTTCTCCTCTAACCAAAGTTCTTACCCCTCCTCTTTCACCTACCTCAAATGTCTTCATTCCTCCTTCTCCACCCAAAACAAATATTACTTCTGACCACTCCCTTGAAACCCTTGTTCTTGATATCCAACCCCTTCAAACTCTCTTTCCACCTCACACAATTGTATCCACTTCTCAACCTCCACCTCATGCAAACTATGAACCCATTCCTTCTACCTCCCAAAATAATCCTTCTTTATCTGACCTTCCAAATTCTGCATTACATGAGCAATTGCTTCGTGACTGCAACTACACACCCAAGCCTCGTCCTGAACCTGAGCTGGTAGTGTTAGAATCTGAGAATGAAGCAGAATCATCTTTCTGTCTTGATAGAGAACCTCAACCCTATTCTATCCCAAAACCAGATTCTGCTATAACCAAAATAAAATCTCGCCGAGCATACCCTTTTGGTGTAATTTATGAAATGGTAAAGAGGAATGTCAGAAGAGTCTTTGAAACTCTCAGAATACCTCATCATGCTGGATTAAATGATGTTGCTATGCGGAAATTCTGGAGAATCTTCAGAAGAAAAGCAGATGCTTGTTTTCAAGAACTTCTGGAAATCTGTATAGAACTTGCTCCACGACCTTGTGGAATTCTGAGGCCCTATGAAGACTTTTGGTTCAGTCGTCTTAGGGGGGAGATACTGTTTTGAAGAGAAGGAATTCATTGATGACCTTGCAGAAGTCAATCCTTGCAGGGATATTGTTGTTTGGAGACCCTGGTATCCAGTTCTGACTGGAGACTTCAAGTGGCTGTTTGATTTTCTGAGGGAGAATCCTTCTGAGAAGTCCCCCAATATGGTCATTCCAGAAGTTGTTTATCCTCCAGAAGTTGAAGGTCCTACTCCTCCAAGGAATCTTGCTGCCATTCTTCAAGCACTTGAGAATGGAGATTCTGATCTTCCTGCTCCTGAGTATGAAGAAGATGCTTATAGGGAAGAAGCTGATGCTGAAGATCATCCTGCTAGGAATATTCCTGTTGAGGAAAATCATAATGATGATCTGACAATGGATGCTGCAGTTGAGATTGTTGTCCCTATGAATAGAAGTTGTGAAGCTTCTTCTGGTGAACCCTCTCTTCTGGTGAAGACTCTAGAGGTTATTCAGAAGAATCAAGCTGATCTGGCTTCTCGCATGGACAAGCAAGATGATATCAACGATGAGTTTCGCTCATTCATGGTGAAGCAGGCTGAGAGCAATGCTGGGATTCATGACATGCTGGCCAAGATTATGTCTAAGCTAGGCCCGTCGTAGTCCTTTGTGTCTTAGTTGTTTCTTTTGTTCTTGCATCTGTTTCTATGCATCTCCCTTGTATCTTCTAATAACCTTCTTTTGGACATCAATGAAATTATCTTCTTTTCTCTCACATTGTTTGTTTTTTCATCTGAATCTTTTATGTTTTTTGATGTTATGACAAAAAGGGGGAGAAAATGTGATAAATGATCTGATTTATATTATCAGTTGCTGGGAGTAAGTCTCCACATTTCTAACAGAATTTGCAAGTTCTATGTCTTTGAGTGTTTTGCAGGATTGAAGACACTCTAAAAAGCTCAGCATGAGAAGCAAAGACATGAGGAAAAGCAATTCTATATAGAAACAAGCTCATGAGAATTGAAGCAAGCTGAGTGCTGTGAAGCTTCAAGATCAGAAGCAAGAAGGAAGAATGTTTTGATGTTCTGAAGATAGAATATGCTCTAACACATTCTTATTCCTTATATGTTCTGATGCATGTTTTTGTTCTTAATATGCTCTGAAACATTATTGTTTATGCTCTAATACATACTATATGTTCTGACACATATTTTATGTTCTGATTCATTCATGCTCTGACTTTTATCGTTTAGATTGATCTGTAACATTTCAGGATGTAGAGATGCTCTGATGATGCTCTGGTACATTCAACAATGTTCTGATACAATCTAGCGTGCAATGATTCAAGAAGAAATTCAAATCTCTAAAGCTGTCCTTTGGAAGCAAGAAGCAGAAGCTATGAATGTTCTGAAGATCTAAGCATATGTGATCATCTCAACTGAAATGGAAAATACTCAGGGAAGTCCTTTATTTATAAATTTCTTCCAGTATTAATTTCAGGGGGAGATTATTTATCTCAGGGGGAGATTGTTAATCTCAGGGGGAGACATATTCACACACTATGTTTATATGCTTATGCTATAACTGTGTAATTGTCTTTAGCTGTCTGATATTCTGATTGCAAATTCATATCATTTATATATGTTTTTGTCATCATCAAAAAGGGGGAGATTGTTAGAACAAGATTTGTTCTGATCAATATTCTTAGTTTTGATGATAACAATGTATATGAATTTTGTATGAGATAATGTGGTACTCTAATCCTATGCAATTTCCATTTCAGGAATCACATAAAGAGTATGCACAAAATCAGCGCAAGAAGCACTGACTCAGAAGGTTCAGCATGCAACATCAGAACATGGTATGGCAAGACATCAGAAGATGGTCAAGCAGAATTAGAACATGGTCTATGGAAGCATCAGAAGAACTTGAGATCAGAAGCAGAAGCACTGAAGTTCTCATGGTATCACGCTAAGAAGCACTTCAAGGTCAGAAGACAAGAAGATGCTCTGCACCAAGCTATTTGACTCTGATGATATTCAAACGTTGTTTACACAAACATCAGATCATAAGCAAGTACAAGATGGCAGGCTACGCTGACTGACAAAAGGAACGTTAGAAGCTATTAAAGGCAACGTCAGTAGACACAGCGAAAGCAAGGCTCGAGGTAGTTGACCAAAGAGTGAAACATTAAATGCAATGCTGTACGAATCACGCAAAGCATTAAATGCTCCCAACGGTCATCTTCTCAAACGCCTATAAATAGAAGTTGTGAAGAGAAGCTGAATACAACACTTTGCGCAAACTTACAGAAATGCTGTCAAATTTAAAAAGCTCTCAAACTTCATCTTCAACCTCGCTACATTGCTGTTGTAATATCTTAGTGAGATTAAGCTTAAACTTAAGAGAAAATCACAGTTGTGATAATAGCTTATTAAGAAGCATTGTATCTCTTATAAGAATTTGTTTACATTAGTTTGTAAGAACTAGAGTGATCAGGTTGTGATCAGTATACTCTAGAAAGTCTTAGAGGGTATCTAAGCAGTTTGTTCCTAGAGTGATCAGAATACTCTAGAAGACTTAGAGGTTATCTAAGTGGAAAACCATTGTAATCTTGTGTGATTAGTGGATTAAATCCTCAGGTGAGGTAAATCACTCCAAGGGGGTGGACTGGAGTAGTTTAGTTAACAACAAACCAGGATAAAAATCATTGTGCAAATTGTTTTTATCTTACAAGTTTTAAAGCTACACTTATTCAAACCCCCCCCCCCTTTCTAAGTGTTTTTCTATCCTTCACATGTAACAAAAAGGTGAAAGGTAAAACTTTTGTTATTAATGACTTAGTTTGGAAAGTTATTTTACCTATGGATCGAAAGAGTCAAGCCTTAGGTAAATGGTCCCCACATTGGGAAGGCCCTTTTCGAATTTTAAAAGTATTTTCGAGTAATGCTTATGAAATAGAAGAATTAGCAGAGGATTGGAGGATCCTAAAAGTAAATGGGAAATATTTGAATAAATATAAACCATTTATGCACGAAGTCAAAATTGCAAGAACGTAGTAAATAAAAGACTAATATTACGGCTAAAAGGGTGAATGCTTCTCCAAAATGGCTTTACCTTAAACAGAATTGCAGTATAGAATGAAAAATGAGAAAGTATGGAGATGTTCAAGTTAACATGTAGATCAAAAGGAGAGATATTCATTAATCAAAAAGTGGCTGGTACAGTTAAGCCTAGATTACATTGGAATATGACAAAAGATCATAAAATGAAAATCTACAAATGGTCTTCCATTAACTCGAAGATGCAACTCCTCTAGGCTCAACGAAGGGCAACTTTCAGCCTCAAAGGTGTCAAAAGACCCCGCTGCACGCAATCTCCTAACTACACCTAGTTTGGTGACGATGTAAAACAAGAGTTTTCCATAAGGGAGAGAAAAAGTCTTGCCATGGCGCGAAATCAGGATTGCTTCTTTGAGATGTTTGAAGATGGTGAGAGGAATATTGACTTTCCTCTTAAGCAAGAAGCAGTACATGAATTGGATGTCCCACATCATTATGTTCTGTTGGTTTTCTTTTCGTGGGAGAAAATTCCCCACCAGAAGTTGATGCCATATTCTGCCCAGGAAGGCAGAGAAAGCATGATCGGACTAGTAAAGATGCTTCTTAAAACATCATAAATGGTTTTACTATAAGGTTATTCACAGAGAATCCTAATATCCTCACATTTCATAACTCTAGAAATAAGTTTCGCAGATATGGTTACAGAAGAGCCAAAAACTTTGGAGCAGATAATAGTGTTTCCCTCCCGATCCAGTTGAATGGATGCATGCATCCAAAAATCTGCAAGCAAGTTAGGATACACCGGACCATCTAAGATGGTGAGATAGTGTTCCAGGTTTTGGGTAGCAAACATGCCAGCAAGATTAACTCCATGCTTGTTGAATTCATCAAATGAAGGTTTAAACTCTTTGAGGATGGAGGAAATGGTGTCTCTGTGAGAAGAAGACGTTGTTGATGCAAGAAAAAATGAAAATAAATAAAGAGATATGAAAAGAGATGAAAAGATGTGAAACAATAGCGAAAGTTTGAAGAGTTTATATAAGGGTAACTCACAATGGAGTTGGTTACGATATGCATCATCAATGGGCCATGTGTTGGTTCACTGTGGGAAAATGTGAAGTCTTCCGTTTATTGGTCTTAGAAGTTAAAGCATAATCATTCCATAACCGGCATGCGCACGTCTTAATGAGATTTTTTGGGAAAAGGTGAGTCATAATTAATTGGCAATTATGACTTACGGGTTACTGAAATGTCAAATCGAAATGTAATTGCTGCAAGGAATGCCTATCTTGCGTGTTCGCAGTATCGAGGTAATTATTATGGCTAAAAAGGTGAATATATATTAAAAAAGTTTTTAAAACTTGCCAAAAAGTGATATTTTCAATATTACATTCCAAAAAATAATTAAGTAAAAGAAATATCCATCAAGTGCATTAGGATACAAAAGAGCCAACAGATGGAAAATATTCTAAAAAGATATTACAACTGGCTAGTGATTGAAGTCATCAGGTAAGCTAGTCTTCATTTGAGAATATTGGGAAGCAAGTACAGACAAACGTCGTTCGATCTTGGCTTATTGTCTTTTTAACTCTTCAATCTCTGGCCCCAATTTTTGGGCCATCTCGATATGTCGAATACCTGCTTGAATTTCGTCATCCATATCCTATTGATCCAGCTTCCGGGTCTCATCCTGACGATCCTTTGCAACCCGTATTTTTTCTTTGAGATTCTCAATTTCTTCCTCCCAGGACTTGATATTTGTCTCGCAAGCCTTATACTCTTGATGATGTTTCGAATGCTCAAGCTCCATAGCCTCAACTTTGACAATTGATTCACTAGCAGCATTCCATGAAGAGGTTTGGGCAGTTACTTTTGTACTTAACCTCTGACATACCTCTTGTCTTCGAAGATTATCCGATTGGAGTTGGTCAAGCAAGAAACCCAGTGAGACAACTACCTGCGAAACTCCCTCAGAAACATTGAGCAAGTCTACCTTCTTTAAAAGAATCTTTAGCCAAAAACAGAGGGTAGCGTCTTTTCTCAGTACTTCGACCAAATCAGTGTAAAAACACTTTTCCTTTATTTGGCGAAGCAGGCTTTGACCATTAGATTTTGCAATGTTATCCCCATAAGTGGTTGAAGAGGCTCCATCTTTGGCAGGCAAACCACGCTTTTCACTCATCATTGCTTTGAGGAAGCCCACAAGGTTGGTAGTTTTGAGATGTTCCAATTCAGCTGAAGAAAGTGTTGGAGGAGTAATGGTCGAAACAGTCTCGTGAACAATGATCTTCCTAAAGGGTTTATCCTCTATCTTTTCTGGTTCAAGGTTAGCTTCCTTGCTTCTCATAGACTGTTCGTATCCTTCATCAATATTAGACAGCTGGGGATTGTCCTCCATCTTAATATCTTGATCGATGGGAGGAATGACTGAAGATGAATCTTTCGAGCGATCACCTTCAGTGTGCTCAGTGGAAGGAACATTTATGGAAGGCTCATCACTTTCGATAACCGGGGAAAGAACTGGTGAAATTCGTTGTTGAGTAGCTGTCATAAGAGTTACTTAAATCAAATCGAGATTTATTGAAAGGAAAAATGTTATTAAATAAAAGGGACATAAGTGTGCACCTTGGGGATTTTCAATATCAGCAGAAGAATTTGATATCTTAAGATCAGAGGTGGCAGTGACCATATCATCCTGTATATTCAAAAGGATTTAACTCAAATTAAAAGTTAGGATGGAAACCATAGTAAGGTGATAAAAGATTAGATTCTATACCTTTGCGAGAATATTGTCTGGGCTCGAATTGTGACCCTCGACGACAGGTATGGTTCTAACTATCTTTTGAGGCTGTTCATCAGAAGAGATTTTTTCACTCAAAGTCGTAGGCTTTGAACTCCCATATCCTTTTTATTTAACTGGGGGGACGATGATCTTTTGTCTTTTCTTCACCACCAATTTGGTATGAGGAGGGTATCCGTCTTCGTCATCTGAGGCAATGGTGACGCTTGTAGTCGAAGCATTCCGCTTAGGAGTCGTTGGAGGTTTTGTATTCTGGAAATAATTATGTCAGAAATTTAAATGACAATAGAACAAAGCATAAACCAGAAGTCAAAGTACTTACCACAGGTTTTTTGCCAGTCTGGGTGGAATCGTCACCACTTGCCTTCTTACCTTTCGAAGTTGCAGCAGCTTTACGGGTATTAGCAGCAGGTTCTTTGATGAATTTTCTTTGACCAAGAGTTGTAATCAAAATAAGACAAGTTAATATAAAGACAAAAAGAAGAAATGCCAATCGAAAGGTTCTCTAGTTCCAAACCTTCAGGTATTGGAGTCAGAACACGAACTTGTTCAAGACCTATATGAAGATGTCCTATGAAATTATCCAAGGTATGCTTAGTCGGAACCACTCGTTCAGCGCGTTTTTTAGATTGTTCACGAAGAATCTTGGGGACATTCCCACATACAAACCAGTCTGGGAAAGGACGGCTTAGAGCCACACCAAAGTCAGCACTAGGTAGTGGGGGAAATTTGGGGGGATATAGTTTGAAAGCCACTTCATGACATTGGTCAGGACGAACATATGTGGGCAATTTTAACTTATCTAGTTTGTTAGAAAACTTTCCGCGTAAAATAATCGCTGCTTCATGAACGGTCCGACTAAGATCATTGATCCGCTGTCGCGCACGGATCAAAAACGAGTAGTTTTCAAAAACGTAGTACGGCGACAAGTTAACTCGAATATCGTCTCACAAGGATTCTTAGTTGTTACTAACCGAATGGAATTCGAATTAAGGGGGGGTTGTTTCGTGTTCAATTATAAAAATGCAGAAAATAAGTTATTATAAAAAAGTGATTATCTGAATAAGCTTAAACGAATCAACCCACTGTATCAACTTCCGACTTATCATTGATCCCTATAAAATTCCAATTCCCTGAACGGGTCTGATCCTATTCAACTACAAAAACTACTGACAAGCGCAATAGCAATTATACGAAGTCTGTCCCTGAATTCCGGATAAAGCAAACGGATTATAAGCTATTGTGAATTAAGCAAACACAATATGATCGAACGCGACAATGCAAAAGCTACACTAATCACGAAATTGATTCAAGAACAGACAACAATCAAATTAAAGAATTCTATCATATAAAAACAATTAAATTAAGCAAGCAATTGTAATTATAGATTGAATTCAAAGGAACAGATTAATGGAAAATTATAAAAGAACTTCAAAGCGGCATCTGATTACAGTGAATTGATCCTCGAGGTTTAGTTCTCCATTACCGTACAGAGCAAAAGAGTGGAAACAAAATTGTTAATAGTAAAACGTGATGAACAGTGACACGGCTGCTAGACCTATTAGGAATCAGCCAAAAAACGTTTATGACCCAACTGGGTCGAATGACAAAACCAGACCCACTACTAAACGACCCAAAAACTGAAAATAAAATAGTGCTGCAGCTTCAAACGCAATTCTGGGAAATATAGGTTCCGATTCTGACTTTGACTCCAACATAAAAGTTGTAGCTCTTTCTCTTAGCTTTCCGGCGATTATTAGAACGCCTCAATCGGACTCCCGGAACTCCAGTTATGATTGTTTCCGTGCAGCCTACTAAAGCTGAAAAATAAATACGAAAATCAAATAACAATAAAAATAATTTAAAATATAAGAACATTATAAAATACAAAAATAAGACAAGCAAACCATGGAAATGTATAAGTACAACCGTAGAGGAATGTGCATCAAAATGAACTGATCAAATTCCCCCACACTTGAACTTTTGCACTCCGAGCAAAATGAAAAACAAAACAAAGAAAGCAGAAATACATCAACAGTTACTCATCCTAGGCTACCAATCTTCTTCGGGTAAGTTTGCATCGACAGGTACTAATCTTGCACACTAAGGACATCGTAAGAATACTAACCACAGATATGCAGACATAAGCCTCCTAAATACACAAACCAATTCAAATCATATTATTATACCATAGCCTAACTTACTCATCCTTTTTGCTCTTTTTCATTCAGGCGCAATCACATTAAGCCCGTTATCTCCACACACTTATAGCAGGACGACCGGTTAGTGACTCTGATCCTTTTTCACGGGATTCCGTTACTTGCATGGCATAACCCTTTGCTTACTCAGATGTAGTTGCGGGGGATCGGACCGTAATCCTCCCTACCAAGTTCAGCACCAGAAACCGCTGAACCAACTAACAAAGAGTTTTGAAAACTTTTTTTTTGATGATTACACAACCGTTGGGTTAAGTGACCGGGTGAGGATCACCAAACTTAGAAGGTGTATTACCTTTTTCTTTTCTCTTTTTTTCTTTTCTTTTCGGAACATTCACTTATATTCATCGGCTTCCTGCGTAAAGTGTGTGAGAGATGGTGTCGACTGCTGAAATAAACTACTTAAGAGCTGTCAAAGAATGAGAATTTAAGGCTAAAACATAATAAAAAATTCAAATCGATTTCCATATGCAGGAGACTTACGGTGTTAGAACGACACTGATCTTGTGAATTTTTCCCACGTCTCCGCAAACTCGACTCAAATCAGTCTATAGCCTAAAGCTTTCAAGAAGATGCATTTTTTATTGGTTGAAATAAAAACAAAAACAAAAAAAAATTGAAAGAAAACAAAACAAATAAATGATTCTCTCCCCCACACTTAAGACATACATTGTCCCCAATGAAAGAACATTAATATAAAATAAGAGTGAGAGAAAGGAAAGAACACACCCGAGTAGTCAAGGAGGATAAGTGATCACATAAGCTGCCTTTCCCAAAGAGAGGTCTTCTATATTCTCTTCTTCCAAAGTGGAGCTCTCATGGAGTAGCTTTCGGTAATGCTCATCGTCCTTAAAAAGTGGTTTAGCTCCTTCGCCTTTTATTCCAGGATCAAAGAATGTTCTTCTAAAAATAAAAGTGTCAAATGGGCACGTGAAGGTGCTCTCATCTTTCACAACATCAAGGAACCAAAGGTTATGGGGCTGCCTCACTAATTTTGCTGCATCTTCAAGTGAGATCCTATGCACACACATGGACGAACTAATATCATAAATGTCATCCAAGGTCCATCCAATTCCTTTGTTATGCTTCTTCAAAACCTGCAAAAACTTACTTTCTTGATCAAAATAAAGTTTAGAAGAAATTATAACCGGAAGTTTTTCATTCATCTCTAAATAAGCATATTTAAGATTTTGAGGAATTGGTTTCAGCTCCCGGGAAGGTGGTTGTTCAGTGGATGGTTTGATCCGGGCAGCCGGGGTGTCGAGAGCTTCATCTACATGAACAACTTCATTTGCAACCTCATCTGTAGTAAGAATATCAACTTGCAAGGCAACCTCAATTTCAGTACAAACAGAGCAAATTTTAGTGTCAGTACAAACATCACAAGAGTAAACATCATCAAAACCAGACAATGATGGAAAATCATCTGCAAACAAATCAGTACAAGTATCAACAACATTTTCAGAAAGAAACTCTATTTGAAAAACAGAATGCTCTTCCAAGCGTTGTTGGTTTGATCCTTGAGCTTGCTGCATGGCATTCATCAAAGTGGCAAGCTGTCCAATCTGTGTTTGCAAAGTCTGGAGAGTAGAATCTACTTGCTGTTGATACTGAAGATTATTTGCAGCCATTTGTTTGACAATATCCTCTAGTGAAGGTTCGGAAGGTGCAGAGCATACAACCTGAAATTCCTTCATATGCTTATGCGGATCCTCACCTGCAAAACCATTAAACCTAGGCAACAAATGTGTTAAACCATATTCCAATTCAAAAGATGCATCACCCGTAGGATAGTCAATACATAAACCATTATAGTTCACATTAGGGACAGCCAACTGCGTTAGTGTTCTTTGTTCAGCCATGGGTTCAACATACACCAAAATACCGATTATGTCTCATACATGCATAAACGAATAGAAAGAATAAAAACAATTAACTAAATTCAGAAAAATATAGAAACACGAAATTTAATCTAATTAAGACAAATAAGAATTTTGGGATTTTTTTTGGATTTTTTTGACTCTATGAAAACAGTAAAAAATTCATTAAAAATAGAAAAATGATGAATTTGGCGATTTTGAGTCGAATTCTCTTACTCTTCTAGAGTAGGGTAGTTTTGATCGCACGATTTTTCTACTTCCAGTAGGCAAAAACGTTTTACAAACGAATACAATTTTTGCAAAAACTGATTTTTTTCGACTCTTAACGCGGATTGGCCAAAACCGTGAGGAAACTATGGCCAAAACACACAAACACTACACCTAAGACTCTAATATCAGTTAATAATAACAAGAATCCCCGGCAACGGCGCCAATTTGATCCGCTGTCGCGCACGGATCAAAAACGAGTAGTTTTCAAAAACGTAGTACGGCGACAAGTTAACTCGAATATCGTCTCACAAGGATTCTTAGTTGTTACTAACCGAATGGAATTCGAATTAAGGGGGGGTTGTTTCGTGTTCAATTATAAAAATGCAGAAAATAAGTTATTATAAAAAAGTGATTATCTGAATAAGCTTAAACGAATCAACCCACTGTATCAACTTCCGACTTATCATTGATCCCTATAAAATTCCAATTCCCTAAACGGGTCTGATCCTATTCAACTACAAAAACTACTGACAAGCGCAATAGCAATTATACGAAGTCTGTCCCTGAATTCCGGATAAAGCAAACGGATTATAAGCTATTGTGAATTAAGCAAACACAATATGATCGAACGCGACAATGCAAAAGCTACACTAATCACGAAATTGATTCAAGAACAGACAACAATCAAATTAAAGAATTCTATCATATAAAAACAATTAAATTAAGCAAGCAATTGTAATTATAGATTGAATTCAAAGGAACAGATTAATGGAAAATTATAAAAGAACCTCAAAGCGGCATCTGATTACAGTGAATTGATCCTCGAGGTTTAGTTCTCCATTACCGTACAGAGCAAAAGAGTGGAAATAAAATTGTGAATAGTAAAACGTGATGAACAGTGACACGGCTGCTAGACCTATTAGGAATCAGCCAAAAAACGTTTATGACCCAACTGGGTCGAATGACAAAACCAGGCCCACTACTAAACGACCCAAAAACTGAAAATAAAATAGTGCTGCAGCTTCAAACGCAATTCTGAGAAATATAGGTTCCGATTCTGACTTTGACTCCAACATAAAAGTTGTAGCTCTTTCTCTTAGCTTTCCGGCGATTATTAGAACGCCTCAATCGGACTCCCGGAACTCCAGTTATGATTGTTTCCGTGCAGACTGCTAAAGCTGAAAAATAAATACGAAAATCAAATAACAATAAAAATAATTTAAAATATAAAAACATTATAAAATACAAAAATAAGACAAGCAAACCATGGAAATGTATAAGTACAACCGTAGAGGAATGTGCATCAAAATGAACTGATCAATCATTAGGCCTATAGATAGTTTCAAAGAATTTTTGGAAGGCTTGGATTTCTTTAATATGTGTCGAAATACCTTTCTGAAAGCGCCCCTACACAGAATTACAAGCTTCAATCAGTTCATTTGAAAGACCAGCAACATCGAAGATCTGATTGTCATAATATTCGTCCCACAACTTATGAAATTCCATGGTAGAGTAGAATGTGGGTTCAAAGGAGATAGGAGTAAGGGATGTAACTCCAATATATCTGGCGGTCTTTGACTCGAAGCTTTCCTCAGTCGAATACATGGTGTGCAGACACATAAGACTCCTTTTATCATACATACATTTGGTTTTAAGTTGAACAAACCCAAATTTTCTCGAAACCAAGTTAGGTTGATAACTGAGAAGACCATAATGGCTCTTTGTGATTCGCAGTCGATGATATAGCATCTTAGGAGTTAAGAAAGCTTCCCAAATAGTCATCAATTCAGCTTGTTGATTCGGAGAGGAAGCAGGAAACTCTCGTGTGAACAACTCAGGGCCTACTTTCCTTTTCACAAATGGAGCCATCGAAGGACTGAAGTTATAGCGCTTAGAAAACATCATTATATATGCTCGAAACACCTCAGGCAGTTGACCACTTTCTTCTGGAGGAGTTCAGTAAGCGAGCCTTATTCCTTCGACCATCCGATTCTGGATAGCTGCGTCTTCTTCATCAACATTTCCTTTCTTTGGGAGAAAAGCTTCGAAAGTAAAATTAATCCACAATTGCAATAACCAGAAAGACTCAGCGAAGAGCAGAGAAGTCCCAGCTTCGTATGTCTTCAAGAAGTCAGCGGATTCACCAAGACTTTCGTAAAGATACCCCAGAATCATTTGGCTCAAATCCAATTTTTTCCCAGCATTAAGTTGATTAGCCATACAGAGATATCTCTTTGCCACTTGTTAGTGTTTTTATTGGCTGATTGGCATCTATGTTTGGCTAAAACATGATAGTAGTAAAACATAATATAAGTGTAATCTTGAAAATATAAAAAGAACAAAACAGGTACAATTAAGATGTTATATGAAATGTCATGACATCAACTCATGACATCGCGCCTGCAGAACTGGAAGGAAGATTCAGTTTGTTCTCAACAGATACAGGATATTCGTGGAATATTCTGTAATCCTATGTGGCTCAAATTTAAAGGTCTAAAGAATATTTGAAGATATGGTGTCGTTTTTTATACCTCCCCGTTTCACTTGGGAGGACGGCACGCTAAACCCTTCACGCGAAATTTGGAAGGAGAGAAGCGCCCTTGTGTGATGAATTTTATTTCAGTTCTTCCTACGATAGCACAAGAACTTTTTAATTATCCTACGAGGAGGAAGGGGAAAAAGATCTGAAATAAACTCTAGGAGTTTTCTAAGTGTGGGGATTCACCTAGACTAGAAATTCTAGAATCTGGGAGGTCGGTTATACATAGGGAAGGTTTTAAGCACCCTACATATCTGTAGTACTCTACAGGAACCTTCTCTGTGTCTATGTGTTTGTGTTTGCTGCTAATTGATTGGGAAAGTTTCTCCTTTGTGTTAGGAGAGAGAATTGAATTGAATTGAAAGACTGATTGTTTTTGGTTTTTGATTAGCTCGCTGAGATTCCTTGTGAATCTCATACCTACATATCCCTAATGGAAGTCGGAGCTTTTTGTAGTTTGGGGAACTAATTAGGGAAATTAATTGATTTTTTTGGGTGCCTTGCATGAAGCTCAAGGTTGAAGCTTGAATTAAATATTTGTTTACAGTAAAGAGACATGAAGTCATCTTTACAGAGAGGTATTTCTACTATTCCACCATAAACATTAAAAGTGACAGAAAAGCTGAGTTTGTTTCATAAAAGAGGGACCTTACTTGGTTGTGTACAAGTATGCTAGTCACGTGTCTCTTGAACGAAAGATTCTCGACCAAATTAGGGAAAGTTGTACAAGTCTGGGGATGTGCCAGAGCATGCCTTTCAGAGTCCTAAATGGGAGAATGTTTGAAATGATTGTTTGTTTGTTTATTTGTTTGTTTGAATATGGTGAAATAGGAGAAATATCTCTCTATGGAGATAAGTCATGTCTATCTACTGTATGAAAGATTTGATTTTTAGCCGGCTTGTATGAGGCCCAAGCTTGAGGATTAAAAGGTTTTTATTGACTCTAGGAGATGACTCCATTGGGAATTGACTTTTAATTGAATGATTTTCGTGTTCTGTATAAAGCCCAGAATTGAGGCTGTCTCTAGTTGGAGAGTGTTCATTTTGTTTTATTGAAAGGTTTATTTAGCGTTCTGTACAAAGCCCAGAATTGTGGCTGACTCTACCTAGGGAGACTCTATTTTGTGCCTTGTACAAAGCCCAAGGTTGTGGCTGACTCTAGCTAGGGAAGACATTGTTTTCTGCCTTGTACGAAGCCCAAGGTTGTGGCTGACTGCTGAGGAAATTGAGTATGGATGACTCTATTTTGTGCCTTGTACAAAGCCCAAGGTTGCGGCTGACTCTCTAGGGAAAAGATCCTGAAGGTTAGGAATCTTTTGACACAGGGAATGATGTTTATCTGCCTTGTACAAAGCCCAAGGCTGTGGCTACTTAATGGGGAAGGACTCACTGGGGAGACTCTGTTATCTGCCTTGTACAAAGCCCAAGGTTGTGGCTGATTCTGGATAGGGGAATACCTATGAGTAGGGTTTTTGACTCTAAAGGAAGTATCTGCCTTGTACAAAGCCCAAGGTTGTGGCTGACTCTTAAATGGGGAAAGATCTACCAGTGTGGGATCTTTTGACTCAGAGTGGATCACTCTGTTGAGGGTTACTCTATTGTTTAGAAACTAAAGGTTGACCCTTCTGGGGATTGTGCTTTTGTTAAGTAGGGATTGATGAATGAAAGACCCGAGTTTGAAGATTGACTCTATTGGGGAATTTGTTTGAGTGATTGACCTAGACTCTATTTGAGGAGTTTTGAAGGTTTGAAAGATGATTTTGGAAGCTAACCCTTTCCAGGGAATTTGGATTTGAAGGATTGATTTTGGAGGCTAACCCTTTCCAGGGGTTTACTCAGCTGGAGAGTTTATCTTTTGAAAGCTGATTTTTTGGAGGCTAACCCTTTCCAGGGGGTTTTGACTTATGAAGATTGATGTGGAAGCTAACCCTTTCCAAGGATTTGGATTTTTAAAAGGAATATTTTTGGAGGCTAACCCTTTCCAGGGAATTTAATTAAAATGGAGGAATGATGGAGGCTAACACTTTCCAGGGGTTTTAATTAAGTGTTTTAGACTTCTTGTTTAAAGCCCAAGATTAAGGCTGACTCTGACTGAGGATAGACAGATGTGGAACCTAGACTCTGCTAAGGAGGAAAATTATTGGAGAATAGAGGGTGCTAGAGACTGTCCATGTCTCTCATTCCAAAAGGTGGACTCAATGCTGAGATTGAGACATTCTTAGCTTGTTTAAAGCCTGGTTTGAAGAATAGAAGAATCTCACCAGGGTAGGCTAAAAGGTAACTAAAGACCTGTTCCTATGTTTATAAGAAACCTGATAGGTCCTTGTATACAGGCTCAAGAGGAAGCTGTGAATATGCTTTTAAGAAGCCTGTGGGTCCTTGTATTGTAAGTCCAAGAGGAGGCTAATCGAGGGTCCTTGTTATAGCACAAGAGAAAGCTATGTGGTTTTGAACTTAGTTTGGCTCTAAGCAAATGGGTAAGAGGTTTCACCGGGAATAATTCCTCTTGGGTGGATGTGCCCTATTTTTGTTCTAAGGCTTTTTTCAAGATGTTTCACCGGGAATAATTCATCTTGAGGTTTAAACTAAGGAATCTCTAATTAGGATAGAGCCTTCACCGGGAAGACATTCTCAATCCTAGGCCATAGTCCTATAATATATATATAGTTTATTTGTCCTAAGGTTGTACTCAGATGTAGTTCTAACAAATATATATACAGTTTATATTTGACAGTATTTAAATGAAAGCTTATAAATTGAAAGCTATAAAGCCTAACCTGGATGAAGTGGATGCCTTTGAAAGATGTATGTACAAAGCCTTACCAACAACTTGGTTGTTTATTGATAACAGTTGAAGGTTTAATTGTAAACAGTTTTGAAATGTTTTTGTTTTAAAAACAGAAGAAGTGAAGATGGACACTAGGTCACATAGGTATCTGAAGAGTTTCACCGAGAATAATGCCCTTCAAATACCAGAAGAATGTTTTGAAAACAGATGAGAAGATTTTGTAAAGAAATACAGTTTTGAAAACAAACTATGAAAAGAAAAAGGTGTTGGGTCTTACACTCTATTAGAGGCCCATTGAAATTGATTTACTATTTATGAAAAAAAAACAGTTGAAGAGATTTGAAATGATACAAGGTTTTGTTGTCTGAAAACCTTGATCGTCTGTTTAATCAGAGTTTGAAAACAGTTTGAAATGTTGACAAAAGTCAACTTAATTAGGGTAAAGACAAAATCTATACCTAATTAAGACCTAAATGATTTAGGGTTTTATCACAAAAAATATTTACAAGAGATTAGGTTTTGAAAATCAAGAGAAAACTATATTTTAAAGTATTAAAACATACTTAAAACATATGATTTTAAACCTAATTAAAATATATTAAAATAATGTATTTTTTTGTGATTTTTTTGGATATTCTCAAAATAGATATATTAAATGAGAAGTTTGTGAAAAATCAAGTGAAAATGATTTACTTTGATAGGTGAATTAATTAGTTGAAGTTGTGAAGAAATTGAATGGGAAAAGTGATAAAAAATAAGGTTTTGTCTCCCAAAGGGCTTGAACTCACGCCCTTTAGGTCACCACTCAAAACACTTACCATCTAGACCACGCGCGTGGCTTGTTAGACAAACACCTTCAACTCATTATATTTGAAAACAAATGCATAAATGAGTTAAAAATAAAATGAACAAAACAAAAGGTCTGAGGGGGGGTTCGAACCCGAGACCTTGTGGCAAGAGAGAGTGGGAAGCGCATGTAACCAAGTGAGCTGAACGTTTTAGTCGTTCAAAACACGCTTCTAACTAATTATATTTTAAACTTTCCTCTGAAATTCAAAAAAACGCGCCAAGCATCTTCATCTTCAACCTCACGATTTCAAATTTCTGGAAATCCTATCTCCCTCAATTCTCAACCAAATCCAAAGATGTAAACATGGATTTTGCTCGTTTTTGGACAATGATCATGATGGTATCCTTTAATTTCATTTATTCTTAGTATAACTTAAAATTCGCAAGCATGAACACTAAGAACCCTAAAACTGGAATTTAATATGAAATGACATATATGTATGATATGATGCAATTGATTGAGGGTTAATGATCCTCATAGGTGCAGAAACCAACTGGTAACTTCATTTTTCATTTATCATGCATGAATTACAGAGTTTGAAGCTCATGAAGCTTACCTCAAAAAATGGAGATCGAGCTCTGATCAAAGTGTCTTACAGAGCTGCTGCAGTTATCCAGATAGCTTTAATGATCCTCCAGGAAGGTGTTGAGATGCTTAGTTTGAGTTAGAACTCCCTTAAACTTCTTGCTCGACCTCAAATGATATGGCTCCAAGTGAGAGGTGAAGATGATGATCCTCCACTTACAGAAGTGTTCCAGGTGTTTGGATCACTTCTAAATACCTTCTTTGATGTGTTTGAATACTTACTTTCAAAGGAAGAGCTCTGGTTTGAAGAATCTGAGTCTTCTTGCCAAAGAACCTTTGAAAAACCGAAGTATGAGTGAGGAAGAGAGAAAGAAAGATTTCTGTTGCTTTGGTGTGTCTAATTACTGAGGTATGCTCTTCTATTTATAGGCAAAGGTTCGGAACAAATTAGGGAGAGTGAGCTTTGCTTAATGAGGTTAACTTGGTTTCTTGGTTATGAAGAAATATGAGAAAGATCCATATGCAATGATGAGTTCTTTGGTACCACTCCCTAGCCATCGGTTTTGCTTGATCTTAGGGGACAAGTATGATGCAGAAATGAGTTCTAATTGGTTGGGAGAAGATTCCTTTGGTGAATCACCACTTGGCCATAAATTCTCAAAATGTAATCATTACATAATCACATGTTTTGGTTTTGGAATATTCTCTTCAAATATTTGTGCAATGATGCAAATGATTCCATCCTATCCCTTATAATGTTTCTGAAGTTTAGAGGCACCAATTAGTGTAGGCATTTGCATAAAATTGCAAGTTTCAAACTTAGGCATGACCTATAATTTCACTTAAAATGCCTAATTTTGATCAATCATATCTCTTAGACCAAGATGAATTTGAAGAAGGTTGAGCATAATTTGGAAAGCCCTTAACATGTACTTCAATTCATTAGTTTGGAGTTTCTTCAAAATCATTTGGGAAATTTGTGAAAAATGGGCTTAAAGTTTGAAGAAAACTAGGTTTTTTTTGCTAGTTTCATGAAGGCAGAAACTTTGAAGCTCCATATCTCTTCAATGGTTGATTTCTAGCCAAACAATCATATGTGACAAAGTTGTTCATTGAATCAAAATCTACAACTTTGATGTTGGAAGTTTTTTTCAATTTGTACTTGAAATTTTGAGATATTCCCTTCAAAAGTTTTGTAAAAAAAACCTTTAAACACAGAAAAATTTCTAAGTATGAAAAGTCAATTTTTGACTTTTTAATTCTTGATTGATTTTCTTGATTTTTCTTGGTCAAATGACTTCAATAATCATATATTGATGATATTAATCCTTAAAAGTCATGTCTTGATCTAAAACCCTAAAAGTCAAAGGTGATCTTGTACAGTTGACATTTTCCAGATGAAGTGAAATCTTGGACTATTGTGATGAATCAAGCTTTCCTCCTCAAATGAATGATATGAATGGAACATATTGAGGTAATAGAGGTTCTTGAGCCATGTTTTGAGTTGTGGATCCATGTCCTGATTAAAAGTCAACTGTCCATGTGCATTAGGTCAAAAACCCTAATTGTAGACCAGATGAAATTGATGACTGTAGATCTTGAATTGAGGTACAATGCCCAGTGGATATTGTCATATGGATAATTTGAAGGTGATTGAACCCTTTGAGTGATGTCCCGGAGCTATTTAGGGTTTCCCAAATGTGGTCCCTGATTTCAGTCCTTGATAGACTCAAAACCCTAGTCTGGTGACCTGAGCAAACCTGAGTCCTGATGACTGGTGTTGTCATACCCCAAAATTTTCCCATCTCATTTTTCCTATTCAAGCTCATACCAAAGTTCAAGGCTCAAAGATACATCCTCCTAAACAATGACTCAAGGAATTAGGGTTTTGATTTCTCTGAAGAAAACCAATGAATCAAAGGCTCCAATGCATTTCATATGGCTTATGATGTTTCAAACTACATCCATGACAAAATTCAAGTTTCAATTCCAAGGATTGACCACTCAATTGCTCAGAAAGTCAACAGTCGACTAGTTTGACCTAAAAGTAAACTGTGGTCAAAACATAGTCAAAACTCCTAATTTTTTGTCAAAAACCTTATTTTGAAGTATCATTCATCATTTGATCAAGGATTGATCATGATTCATCAAGAAAATATCAGAAATCAACAAATTCAAAAAGTTTCTAAATTAGGGTTTTCATAGGAGAAAGTCAACTGAACTTTGACCAGCCATAACTTTCATATGGAACATCAGAAACTTCCCATACAAAGCTCAATTTGAAGGAAATTGAATTCTATACAACTTTGTCTCTCACATGCCAAGTCTAAAAATGCTTCATTTGAGAGATATGGAGCAAAAGATTATAGGTCCTTTTTGAAAGTCAACCAAAAGCAGTTTTTTGTCAAAGCCAATATCGTCAAGATAAAATCCTCAAATGGAAAATAGCTTCCAAAGTGGCTTGTAGAGGACATCTTGAGGTTTTCAAAAAGTCCGATAACTCTTCCATATCTCAAAAATTGAGGGAGATATGCCTTGTCAAAGTGGGACAAATTTGAGTGAAAAATGTGAAGTAAATATGGTCCAAAAGGAGCTTCCGTGCAAATGGGCCTAACTTTTCATGATCCAATATTGTTACTCAAGTTATCTAGAGGATCCAATCTAAATTCCACGAATTACTTTTGATTTTTTTATTTTTATATGAATTTTTAATCATTAAAAATCAATTTAATCAAATATTTAAAAGGGAAAATACAAAGGGATTTGCTTTGCTTTGATTCTAATCAAATATAATCACCCAAATATCCAATATTGAGTTCCAATTTCGTGAAAATTTAGATTGGAAAGATTGAGAGGAGATTGGATGAAAATTTGCCAATTTTAGAAGCTTTCACAAATCGAATATTCCAAAAACTCCAATCTTTGATTCATTAAGATTCACTTCAATTTTGTTAACCTAAACTCTTCTCCTATAAGTACTAAAGAGGTTCAGGTGAAAAGGGACGGATTTTGGCAGCCAAAGACCATAGAAGAGTTCTTGAAATTTCAAGAAAAGTTTGAAAGAGAATTCTGATTTGGAGGCCAATTCAAAGCATTTAAAGGAATCAAATACGTTCCCAAGTGATCCCTGAACAATTCCCAATCGTTTTCCAAGTTTGAAGCGCTCAGAAACACTCATAATTCATCACGGTTTGCTTACTCTTTCATACACTCGTTTTCAATGATTCATGCATTATAAACCAAGTCTTGTTGCATATCTGTGATTAGTGTGATGTGATAAATGTTTCTGGAGCTTTAATCGTATTTATTTGTTCAAATAAGATGTCTGCCATTGTTAGGGTTAGGGAGCTCGATTAGGGGCTTTTCGTGTTAGGCAAAATTACAGGTAGTTTCAGGTACCAACAAGTTTGTGAGGATGAGACGAACTCAACCATGGTCTCATAATGTATTTTTGATGCACACACGAGATTTTGATGGTCGCAAAGGATACGGCAACGGACAGTGTCCGTGGGTAAAGGAGGGAAGGAGCTTAGACGACGGTTGAAGGAGGAAGATGGTTACGTGGCCCTTTCTGATTGGCCAGTCACGCGCGCACAGGAAGTTTGAAAGAAGATGGATCATGTGTGCCTCTTTTACGTGCGTACGATGCACCCTGAGCCTATCAACCATCAGATCGTGTGCCAAGCGAATCCAACGTTCCAGCATTTGCATGCGCACCATGGACCTCCCTGGGTGCTCCACACTGGATTGCAAGCTAAGTTTTCTAGTTTTTTTTATTTTTTATTTATTCAATAATTATGTTTTATATATTGTTTATTTGATTTTATTTAATAAAATTTCTTTTAAATATTCTTTTAAATAATTTCTTCTAAAATTTCTTTTTTTCATAAAATCAATTATTTTGAAAATATTTATTTTATAATTAAGTAATTAATTTGATTTAGTTATTAATAATATCGTTATTTTATTAAATGGCTAAATTAATTGTTTAAATATTTAATTAGGTTAATATTTTTATTAATTGATTAAAATACTTATTAGGGTTAGACAATTTAATCGAAAATTTATTTTTGCCGATTTAATTAATTAGGTTGAAAACCAATAATTAATTAATTTGGTTTTTATTATTTTATTAACCATGGTTAACTTGTGCCCTAAATCAGGGTTTGCGAGGTTTGTCGTTAGATCATCCATACACTAAAAATTTCTTTTCCTTGTGCAAATTTTCAGGGTTACCCCAGGATCCTTCAGACACGCGCCATACCAATCGAAAAGCTAAGTTTTAATTCTTTTCTTATTTAAATATCAGTTTACTTTTATTTTTGCCTTATGAATTAAATTAGGGTTTGCTTCAACCGTCAATGAATTACTCTTACACTCACCCCTCTTTTTGCCTTCATTAATTTTCAGGGTTAACCAACCGATTAAAGCTCAAACCTTCGGTAACCCTAAACTCGTTCTTATTTAATTTCTCCGATATTATTACTTGTGTTTAACCTATTGCTTATTGGGTTATATTCTTGCTTCTTCCCCTTCCCCATGGCTATATATTGTGTAACTGCTCCTGGTTTGTATTGTTTGGCCTTGAAGGCACTTAAACTGTTATTATAACTGCGTGGTTAGTAATTCTAGGGAGTGCAACTCTGAACAAAATTAGAATAACTAATTTACAAGATAATATATCTGAATCAACCACGTGATTGTGCACTCACACACCTTTTATGGTAACCCATTTTGTTGCCTATTTCCTGTTGCCTTGTTGCCTTTTCAGTGCAGAATAATCAAGTCCCTCGGATACGAGGACGCCTCAGCAAATGTTGCCATCAGTTCATTCTCATCACTAAAGATCATAAGTCCCTACGATGCTGCCTTTGATTATATGATCTCGTCCCTCGAGGTTGCCTACAAATATGATGTGATAGTCCCTTTCAATTGCTGAGGTGTCCTCTTGGTTTCCTAATAATGACTATTCTTATCCTTCCCTTAGACTACCTGCCCTCTTTATGGAAGGGACAGTCTTATGGCGAACGATAACTTTGACGACCCTTCAATCTCCAAATAAAAGGACTTCCTACCCTCTTATGGTATGGATAGCCCTGAAAGGCTAAAAGAACTCTTTTACAATGTTAAGGTAATTACCTCATAATTGCTAGCTCTGGTTTAAATCCTTTTCTACTCTTTTCTCAAAAACCTTCAAAAAGGCTACGCTTATTTACAAGCTAAAGTCCTTATTTCATTTCTAAACTTTTGAAAACTAAAAGAGCTAAGCAATTAAGAACCCATGGAAAACCATGGATGCAAAGGGTGCCTTACACCTTCCCTTTGTATAAATTACCCCCCGAACTCAAAATTTCTTTTAAAGGTTTTTTCTATTCTTTTAGCCTTTCTATAATTTGGATAAAATAAAAGTCAGTGGCGACTCTTGCTTACCGCGATATTTTCTTTAAAGTCAGTTCACCGTATTACAGAACCGGCGACTCTGCTGGGGACTTTTTCGAATAAAAGAGGGGTTACCTTAAAAGTTTAGGATCACTTAAATGTTTTCTATTGTTTTCTTTGTTTTCTTTATTTTTTAGGGGTGTTTTGGGAATTAAAGACGAATCCTACACCCGGATTCAAGTACACCTAAGATAGGAAGTGGCATAGTCATGGCGACCTCCTTCATGTATGTGGAGGATTGGTCAATATGAGAGTTCACGCTTAAGTTAGGCCTCTATGGGTGTTTGCATGCTTCTCTTGTATGAGGGAGGTTCATGCGGATGTTCGTGGGTGAGTCGGAGCTTAAGGACCTTTAGTTACCTTTAACCCATCTTGACTTTTAGGAACGTATTGGGGGGACTACTCTTGATGTATGTTGAGAGCATAGTCGCTACCCGATACTACAACTCAGATAGGCTCTTCCTCAAAGTATCATTGCATGGTATGTATGTATCATGTTCGAGGGTGCTTTAGGAGGGTCGAGAATTCTGGGTAACTCGGTAGAACCCGTTGCTGATATCATCCTTATCCTTAGAAGTACCTTTTGGGAAGGGTATCTCACATGGTCGAAACCCCACGCAAGCCAAGCCTAAGGAAATTATGTGATTTATGTGGACTTAGTTGTGTTTGTGTATCATGCATACATGCATCATTCAAGCATATCATGACTAACCTATTTCAAGGAATTAAAGGATCTTAACCGTATGCTGTTTTGTAGGTTTTTGAATATGGAAATCAAAGTTCGTAAACCATTCTTCCTTAATTTCAAGAAAGTGCCTACACCATTGAAGGTTTTCTGTGACAACATTTCTGGTTCTCTCAGGTTCAGCGAGTCTCTCAACACGCTTATAAGCTTGGTTCGAGCTAATGTGAATGAAACTCTTCTCAATACTATGATTCAGTTCTATGATCCTCTGCTACATTGCTTCACCTTTAGAGATTTTCATTTGGTACCATCCTTGGAGGAGTTCTCATACTTGCTAGGACTTCCCGTACTTGATCGGATTCCTTATACTGGTAAAAAAGAAGACCCTAAATGGGAAGACATTGCTGCTGCCCTACACTTACCAAAAGCTGAAATTGAGAAGGTTTGGGTTAGTAAGAAAGAATATTCTAGATTACCTCTTGACTTCCTCTACGAAAAGGCGGAGATTTTTGCTAAGGCTTCAACCATGGATGCTTTAGAGGGTGTTTTATCTTTGCTAATTTATGGGAAAGTATTATTCCACCATTATGATTAAATTGTTGATGTGGCTGCTATCAAGATATTCCTCAGTAAGAATCCCGTTCCTACTCTACTTGGTGACTTGTTACATTCTATTCATTTCCGAGCGTCAAAAAGGAAAGGTTGTATTCTTGGATGTGCTCCTCTATTACATAAGTGGTTTATTTCGCACTTACCCCGCTCCGTAAGAAAGAATGAAGAAGGTTTAACTTGGGCTCATTGAATTATGAAGCTTTCTTTTGACGACGTCATCTGGTACCAAAAAGAGTTTGAGAGAACTTTGTTGTTTGATTGTTGTGGAGAATTCCCCAACATACCTCTTCTTGGTGTTCATGGAGGAGTAACATATAATCCTATTTTGGCTCGAAATCAGTTTGGTTTCGCTTTGAAAGACAAGCCATGTTCCTTATATATTAGTGCAGAATATTTCAGCTATGATTCTGATGAAGCTAAGAAAAGAGATCTCTTCATTAAAGCCTGGTCAAAAGTAAAGAAAGTTGGTGCAAAAGACATAGGGAGGAGAAACTACATCCCATTAGACCCATACTTCCAATGGATCTATGACAGAGTTGTGGAGTTTGGGATGCCATACCCATCTGATACGCCTATAGTACCAAGAATAGCTCCTCTTGCTGTTCCGGTTGCGTTTGTGCCATATGTCTCTGCTCCAAACGAAGATCTTGTTGCAATTGTTAACCAATTGAAGAGAGAAAGAGACGACTTTGAGAGACGTTTGCGAGAAGCTGAAGCTGAAAAAGAAGTATTGATAGCAAATGCTAAAGAGCGGGAGACTTTACTTGACTATTTTTCTCGCAAATGGAAGATTGAAGATTTTGTTTCTCCAGATCAGATCAATTCATGGGAGGAGGAAATTTCCAGACTTATCCAAGAAAGAGAAGAAATGATCAAGGCACACAAGGAAGAAGTCAGGACTTTGAAAAGGAAGCGTCGTCAGGAAGACAAAAGTCCCGGATTTTAGATTTCTATGTTTTTATTATTATTATTTCTTTCTTTCTTTTTTCGCATCTTCACTTTGATGTAACCAAAGGATTATGACCTTATGAATTCGTAATTTAATTAATAATAATGTTTTTTTTCCTTTTGTTTCAATATGTGTTAAAGTCCTTTTAATTCCTTGAAAACATTGCATCCGTATCCACATATCATTCATAAACATTACATCACAGGTTTCTATAAACAGGTCTCTCATCTTTCCGCTGTTTATTTCAGTAAGGAAATGGATCTCGAACAATCTGTCAAGAATCTCCAGGCTCAAAATGCTGAGTTCCAAGCTTTGATCCTGAACTTGTCCAAGGGGCAAGATGAGCTGAAATCCCTTCTGACTAAGAAGGAGAAGAAGACCAGGAAACCAGTAAGCATCCTCAACATGGGAAGAAGATTCAAGGGCCCTCTCAAAAAAGTCAAAGAAGAAGAAATTCCCAAAGACGATGAAGAAGAAGATGATGATGCTAGCATTAAGACTGATGCAAAGAGTAACGCTGCTTTTGCTAAGCAAGATGATGAAGAAGGAGACTACTATTATGAGGAGGAATATCCTGAGGAGAGGTACAAGCAATTGGAAGAACATATGAAGGCTATGGAAATCCAGAAGGTACCTGAGTTGGATTTTGAGGAATTAGGGCTCATCTCTAGACTCGTTATCCCTTCAAAGTTCAAGACCCCGACTTGTTAGAACAAGAACTGTTCTGATCAATATTCTTAGTTTTGATGATAACATTATATATGAATTTTGTATAAGACAATGTGGTACTCTAATCCTATGCATTTTCCATTTCAGGTAATATATAAAGAGTATGCACAATTCAGCGCAAGAAGCACTGACTCAGAAGGTTCAAGTATGCAACATCAGAACATGCTCTCGCAAGACATCAGAAGATGGTCAAGTAGAATCAGAACATGGTCTATGAAGCATCAGAAGAACTTGAGTTCAGGAGAAGAAGCACTGAAGTTCTTATGGTATCACGCTAGAAGCACTTTAAAGTCAGAAGACAAGAAGATGCTCTGCACCAAGCTGAATGACTCTGATATTCAAATGTTGTATCTACAAACATCAGATCAGAAGCAAGTACAAGATGGCAGGCTACGCTGACTGACAAAAGGAACGTTAGAAGCTATTAAAGGCAAAGTCAGTTAAAGCAGGAAAAGCAAGGCTCAAGGTAGTTGACAAAAGAGTGAAACATTAAATGCAAAGCTGTACGGATCACGCAACACATTAAATGCTCCCAACGGTCATCTTCTCATAACGCCTATAAATAGAAGTTCTGATGAGAAGCTGAATACACAACTCTTGCGCAAAATACAAAAACGCTGTCAAATTCAAAAGCTCTCAAACTTCATCTTCAACCTCACTACTCTTGTAATATCTTAGTGAGATTTAAGCTTAGACCTTAAGAGAAATATCACAGTTGTGATTATAGCTTTCTAAGAAGCATTTGAATACTCTTGTAAACATTTATTTTTACATTGATTTGTAAAAGGTTCCTAGAGTGATCAAGTTGTGATCAGTAGACTCTAGAAGACTTAGAAGTTTCTAAGTAGTGTATTTCATAGATTGATCAAGGTGTGATCAGAATACTCTAGAAGACTTAGAGGGTATCTAAGTGGAAAACCATTGTAATCAAGGTTGATTAGTGGATTAAATCCTCAGTTGAGGTAAATCACTCTAACGGGGTGGACTGGAGTAGTTTTGTTAACAACGAACCAGGATAAAACTCATTGTGCAATTGTTTTTATCTTAAGAGTTTTTAAAGTCACACTTATTCAAACCCCCCCTTTCTAAGTGTTTTTCTATCCTTCAATTGGTATCAGAGCACCGGTTCTAGGTGCAAGCACTTAACCGTGTTAGAAAAAGATTCAGGGTGAGAAAAACACTAAGTCAATATGGGTGATGCTATTCCTCCTCCTACTACATCTACTTCAAATGATCAACACAACAATGGAAATGGAAATGGATATTCTAGACCACTAGTATTTGATGGTGAAAACTTTGAATATTGGAAAGATAGATTGGCAAGTTACTTTCTTGGTCTAGATGGTGATTTATGGGACTTGCTTGTGGATGGTTACAAACATCCAGTAAATGCTAGTGGAGCAAAGATGTCAAGACAAGAAATGAGTGATGATCAAAAGAAACAATTTAAAAATCATCATAAGTGAAGGACTATTCTGCTGAATGCTATTTCTCATTCTGAATATGAGAAGATATCATACAGGGAAACTGCCCATGACATCTTTGAATCATTAAAGATGACTCACGAAGGAAATGCCCAAGTCAAGGAGACTAAAGCTCTTGCATTAATCCAGAAGTATGAAGCCTTCAAGATGGAGGATGATGAAAACATTGAAACAATATTCTCAAGATTTCAAACTCTAACTGTTGGATTAAGAGTGCTTGACAAGGGATATACAAAGGTTGATCATGTCAAGAAGATCATCCGAAGCTTGCCCAGAAGATGGGGCCCAATGGTGACTGCATTCAAGATAGCAAAGAATCTGAATGAAGTCTCTTTGGAAGAGTTGATCAGTGCCTTGAGGAGTCATGAAATAGAGTTGGATGCTAATGAACCTCGGAAGAAAGGTAAGTCTATTGCATTAAAATCTTCAAATAAAAAATGCACTAACGCTTTTCAGGCTGAAGAAGAAGATGAAGATGAACTGTCCATGATCTCCAGAAGGGTAAACCAACTCTGGAAAAGTAAGCAAAGGAAGTTCAAGAACTTCAGAAGTTCCAAAAAGCCTGAAAGAGGAGAATCTTCTGGAAGCAGAAGAAATGACAAGAAGAAGGTCACGTGCTTTGAATGCAATGATCCAGGACATTACAAGAGTGAGTGTCCAAAGCTTCGGAAGGAGAAGCCCAAGAAGAAGTTTCACAAGAAGAAAGGTCTTATGGAAACTTGGGATGATTCAGATTCATCAGAATCAAAATCAGACTCTGAAGGCGAGCAGGCAAACATTGCGCTAATGACTATTGTGGATGCTGAATCAGAATCTACATCAGAATCAGACTCTGACTCTGAAGAGGTATTTTCTGATCTATCTAGAGATGAGCTAGCTTCCAGTTTAGCTGAAATTCTTGAAATCAAGGCTAAGCTTAGTATCAAATACAAAAAGCTGAGAAAGCTCTTTGTATCTGAAACTAAGAAGCTTGAATTAGAAAATTCTGAACTCAAAGAAAAAGTTTTAAAACTATCCAAAGACGTTGAGTCATCTTCTGGTTCAGAAAAATCTATTCCAAGCTTGAACAATATTCTTAAAGAATATGACTTGAGTTTCAGGAAATTCTTATCTAGAGGTATTGGTAGAAGTCAACTTGCCTCTATGATATATGCTGTAATCGGAAACAAGAGAGTTGGCATAGGCTATGAGGGTGATACCCCATACAAACTTGAACCTGTAGATGATATGAAAATCACATACAAGCCATTGTATGATCAGTTCAAGTATGGCCACTCCCATGATATTAGGCTCACCTCACATGCTAAAAGTTTTCACGTTACACACACTAAGAAGCATGTGACACAAAATATATAATATCATGTTGCTCAACCTAAGGAATATCATGTTGTACCTCTTGTTGTTTACCATGCTAAACCAAAGTTCAATCAGAACTAGAGGAGAACTAACAAGAAAGGACCCAAGAAAATGTGGGTACCTAAGGAGAAGATAATTTCTATTACAGATATCCTTGGCAGCAAATAAGACAAAGCAAAACATGTCATGGTACCTGGACTCTGGGTGCTCGCGGCACATGACGGGAAGAAGGTCTATGTTCCAAGACCTGGTGCTTAAATCTGCTGGAGAAGTTAAGTTTGGAGGGAATCAAAAAGGCAAGATAATTGGCTCAGGAACCATAAGTACTGGTAACTCTCCTTCTATAACTAATTTTCTTCTGGTAGATGGATTAACTCATAACTTATTATACATAAGTCAATTAAGTGACAATGGTTATGACATAATCTTTGATCAAAAGTCTTGTAAGGCTGTAAGTCAGAAGAATAGCTCAATCCTATTTACAGGCAAGAGAAAGAACAACATTTACAAGATTGATCTTCAGGATCTTAAGAATCAGAAGGTAACTTGTCTTATGTCTGTTAGCAAAGAGCAATGGGTATGGCACAGAAGATTAGGCCATGCTAGTTTGAGAAAGATCTCTCAGATTAACAAAACTAAATCTGGTCAGAGGACTCCCTAATCTGAAATATAAATCAGATGCTCTTTACAAAGCATGTCAGAAAGGGAAGTTTTCCAAGCCTGCATTCAAGTCTAAGAATGTTGTCTCTTCCTCTAGGCCGTTAGAACTTCTGCACATTGATATGTTTGGCCTAGTCAAAATAGCATCTGTCAGAGGGAAGAAATATGGATTAGTCATTGTAGATGATTATAGTCGATGGACATGGGTAAAGTTCTTGAAACACAATGATGAGTCTCATTCAGTGTTCTTTGAATTCTGCACTCTGATCCAATCTGAGAAAGAGTGTAAAATCATAAAGGTCAGAAGTGATCATGGTGGCGAATTTGAGAACAGATTCTTTGAGGTTTACTTCAAAGAAAATGGTATTGCCCATGATTTCTCTTGCCCTAGAACTCCACAGCAAAATGGAGTTGTAGAGCGAAAGAATAGGACTCTTCAAGAAATGGCCAGAACCATGATCAATGAAACCAATATGGCTAAGCATTTCTGGGCAAAAGTATTAAACATTGCATGCTATATTCAGAATAGAATCTCTATCAGACCTATTGTTAATAAGACTCCTTATGAATTGTGGAAGAACAGAAAGCCCAACATTTCATATTTTCATCCTTTTGGATGTGTTTGTTTTATTCTGAATACTAAAGATCATCTGAGTAAGTTTGATTCTAAGGCACATAAGTGTTTCCTTCTTGGATATTTTGAACGCTCTAAAGGCTACAGAGTATACAATACTGAAACATTGATTATTGAAGAATCAATCAATATTAGATTTGATGATAAGCTTGGTCTTGAAAAACCAAAGCAGTTTGAGAATTTTGCAGATATAGATATCTCGATTTCAGAAGCTGAACAACCCAGAAGCAAAGTATCAGAAGATCAAGTTGCTGCTTCTTTAGAGAATCTCAGAATTTCTGAAGAGCCAACTGTCAGAAGATCTTCTAGACTCAACTCTTCTCACTCAGAAGATGTTATTATTGGAAAGAAAGAAGATCCTATAAGAACAAGAGCATTCCTTAAGAACAATTCAGAATGTCAATTAGGTCTTGTTTCTCTGATCGAGCCAACTTCTGTTGATCAAGCTCTAGAAGATGCAGACTGGATAATTGCCATGCAAGAAGAACTAAATCAGTTTACAAGGAATGATGTGTGGGATCTTGTTCCTATACCAAAAGGATTTAACATCATCGGTACGAAGCGGGTCTTCAGAAATAAGCTAAGCGAAAAAGGAGAAGTTGTAAGAAACAAAGCTAGACTAGTTGCTCAGGGCTATAGTCAGCAAGAAGGAATTGACTATACAGAAACCTTTGCACCAGTGGCCAGGTTAGAATCTATTCGCTTATTGATTTCTTTTGCCACTCAACATAACATCACTCTATATCAGATGGATGTTAAGAGTGCCTTCTTAAATGGTTATATAGATGAGGAAGTCTATGTCCACCAACCTCCTGGTTTTGAAGACTCCAAGTCTCCAGAACATGTTTTTAAATTAAAGAAATCATTATACGGATTGAAGCAAGCTCCTAGAGCTTGGTATGAAAGATTAAGTTCTTTCCTTCTGGATAATGGTTTCACTAGAGGAAAAGTAGATACTACTCTCTTTTGTAAAACCTTTAAAAAGGATATTTTAATTTGCCAAATTTATGTTGATGATATTATCTTAGGAACATCTAATGCTACACTTGGAAAGGAGTTTGCTAAGTCTATGCAGGCTGAGTTTGAAATGATCATGATGGGAGAACTTAAGTATTTTCTTGGGATTCAAATCAACCAAACTTCTGATGGAACGTATGTCCATCAAACCAAGTATGTGAAAGAACTTCTGAAGAAGTTTAATCTTTCTGAAAGTAAAGAAGCAAAGACTCCTATGCATCCAACGTGTATCTTAGGTAAGGATGAGGTAAGTAAGAAGGTAGATCAGAAGCTCTACAGAGGTATGATTGGATCTCTCTTATATCTTACTGCTTCTAGACCTGACATTTATTCAGTGTTTGTCTGTGTGCTAGATTCCAATCAGATCCTAAATAATCTCACTTAACAGCTGTTAAGAGAATTCTGAGGTATCTGAAAGGTACTACTAATGTTGGTTTAGTCTACAGAAGATCTGAAGAATACAACTTAGTAGGATATTGTGATGCTGATTACGCTGGAAATAAAATTGAAAGAAAGAGTACTTCTGGAAGTTGTCAATTTCTTGGAAGTCACCTGGTCTCCTGGTACAGCAAGAAGCAAGGTACCATTGCCCTTTCTACAACAGAAGCAGAATATGTTGCTGCTGTTGGGTGTAGTACACAGATGCTCTGGATGAAGAGTCAACTAGAAGACTATCAGATATATGAGAGTAACATTCCTATCTTCTGTGATAATACTTCTTCTATCTGTTTATCTAAGAATCCAATTGATCAGTGGTTTTTACACGTTTATTTACCGTTGATTTTAGTCGTCTTTGCTTTATATTGTCAAGTGTTTTACTTCATTCTTCTACATTTTATGCTTTGGTTACGTATTTTACTGTTTGCAGGCTCAAAGGAATAAATCGAGACAAATCAATGCGAAAAATTACAAAAAGGGGAGTTTCGAAGGAAGTGAAAAATCAAGCTACATGAGGTCTGACACGACCACCTGTGTCACGTGAAATTGGCCGTGTTAGGATGAAGCATGGCCAAGAAAATGCAAAAGAGATGAAAGTCACGGGGCTGACACGGCTCGTGTTAGCAAGTGTGAGATCTGGAAATTTTCAGCATGTTTCTCATCGTGACAGGTGTGTAGTATTTTTACCATAACTAGAGCTTTGTAACTCGGAATGACGCGGTTCCGGTGGCGAAATTTCTCTAACCAAAAGGGCTACAACTTTGCTGAAGAACTCAAAGCCAAATTCTGAAGTTAAGGGCTAACACGGCCCGTGTTACCTAACACGGGCACCCGTGTCAGCAGTGCTGGGAGTGATTTTGAAAATTTAAGTTCAGAGGGCCAACACGGCCACCCGTGTTGCCTGACACGGGCAGTGTTGGCTAAAACGCTGATTTTGCTGATTTTTTTGATTTTTTATTAAGTGTTGACCCAAGGGGGTATTTTGGGTACTTCCAACCAACCTAAGTGAGTTTGCACTATTTAGAAGAGTTTTAACGACGAATTAGGGGACTTTTTGGCCGAGAGAAGATTGAAGATTGGAGAAAACAAGGGTTTGGGAGAGAAGAAGGTTTTCATGAACGGAAGCGATTGAAGATCAACTTTCATCTCAATTCTTGTAATGTCTCTATTATATATTTTGTTTTCTTTGAACAATATGAGTAACTAAACCCTAATGCTAGGGGGTGTCCCTGATTTGATTCTGTAATGATTTTGAATTCCTGATTCATCAATAGATTTGATTTCTTATTTAATTTAATTGTATAAGGTTTTTATGCTTTCTTTGTCGGACCAACAAGATTGATTTACGGTTAACAACCAGCTGGACAACGATTGTTAAGGTTTTTGTACAATTAGACTATAGTAGATATCACCTAGGACTAGGGATACCCTATAGTTACCGGTTAACTCTTGATAAAATAAAGGCTTGATTTCATCATAATTCTCTAAGGACTTAGGATTTAGGATGAATGTTCAAAGGTTTTCCCGCTAAGGAATTAGGGGAAAATATCCTAAAGGGCTGGTAATTGAATAGTATGAGCTTGTTGAGGAGATCTAAATCCGAGGTTATTACAAGAACAATCACACACTTTACCCTAGCATAATACTCATATTTGTCAAAAAGCCAATTTACTTTTCTGTTTATTTTAATTATTGTTAAGTCACAATTTCCAAACACAACCCAACATTAGTTTTTGCTTAATTGAACCACTATTGAAACTCGATATTAACGGGCAATCCTTGAGATCGAAATTCGGGGAATTTCCCTATTATTACTACAGAGGAAAAATAGTACACTTGCTATTTTACCGATCAAGTTTTTGGCGCCGTTGCCGGGGATATATGAGAGTAACATTCCTATCTTCTGTGATAATACTTCTTCTATTTGTTTATCTAAGAATCCAATCTTAGATTCTAAAGCTAAACATATTGAGATTAAACATCATTTCATTAGGGACTATGTTCAGAAGGGTGTTCAATCTTTAAACTTTGTGGACACAGACCATCAATGGGCTGATATCTTTACAAAACCCCTTGCTGAAGATAGGTTTAAGTTCATTCTGAAGAATATCAGTATGGATTTATGCCTAAAATGAGAAGATGAGAAGTTCTGACGTATGGATTAGTTCTGAAATGATTTTGTCTTATCTTCTTATAAGAAGTTCTGATATTGATCAATTAGAAGTTCTGATTCTGTTATTACTAACGTTTCATTATCTAAGTTGATTCAGAATCTCTTTTAAAGCAAAACAGTTGTCACAGCTATTCCAGAAGATGAACACGTGTTCACTCTATTTGGACAAGAATGCGTGCAGTTTATGAGACGCTGCCCTAGGTAACTGTGCAAATCATTTCAAATATTACGTTATCTCTACTAACATCACTTTTCATTAAATGTATTTCTTTTTCATTATGTAACCTTGTTCATTCAAACACATATTGCAATTCATTTCAAATCAGTCTCTATATAAACACATCTCCATAACATTTCATCTCTTTACATTCTCTCTCTTCATTCATTGTCTCTTTCGTTCATCTATCTCTTTCTCGTTTTTGCATAAACCCTAGTTTCTAAACCGAATCTCGAGTGCATTCTTGATTTCATCCTCAAGTATTCAACACAAAATATCTTCGGCACATCTTGTTCAACAAAAATATGCTTATCTTCCTTTGAAGACTTGTTCTATCCCTTATGATGAACTGGAAGTTCTCTGCGAAACAATGGTGGATTTTGAAAATCTTTTGGAACATGATTTCAAAACCAAGGCTGAAATGCTGGTACAAGGTTGGTCAAACTACTTTGAAAGATTGGTTGGACCAGTTTATCCTCTCCTGGTTAAGGATTTCTGGACTCATGCAACAGTTACTCCAACTGCTATCATCTCCTTCGTTTTAGGGCATGAGGTTTTTGTGACTGAGAAGATGATAAGGAAGCTGTATGGTCTTGATGACACAGATGGAATCATAGGTTCTCTTCCTAGAAGAGTTGATTGGGAGAAAGTTGATAGAGAATTGTTTTCCTCTGGATCTGCATCTCATCTCACTACTTCTTTGAAGCCTTCCTATAGAGTTTGGGCTGAGATTATTCTAGGATCTCTCTATCATAGAAAGCTATCTCTTGCTGCTACGTATGTCAATCAGGATCAAAAGTATGTACTTTTCTGCATTGGAAAAGGTATGAAAGTTAATCTCTCACACATTCTCTTTCAACATTTGAAGGCAAATATTGAAGAATCAAGAGATGAAGAACGTAAGAAGAATCCAAATTTCAAGAAGAATACTACCCCTCTTGCCAGAATGATTCCAGATATTCTGATAGAAAGTGACTTGATGGATGTTCTGAGAGCTGTTGGTTCACCCAAGTTCTTAACTGTCATCCAAGGACGTATTCTGAATGCTCTTGATTTACAAAGGATGAAGCTGATTGAAAAGGTAACTTCTATTCCAAGAATATTTCCCAATATTCAGACTAGAAGAACTCCTGTTGTGAGTTCTCTCACAAGTTCAAAGAAGAGCTAGACAAGTTTGTTAAGCGCTATTTGAAGTCATGTGTCAAAGCTCAAACTTCTGTTGATCCTGCGTGGATTCGAGGAAGAACTCTTCCATCTCTGGATGAGTTGAGAAAGAAAGAAAAGAAGAAAGAAAAGAAATTGAAGAGAAAAGCCTCAGAAGCAGGACCTCATGCTAAGCCAGCTAAGAAGCAGAAGAAACCCTTCGATCCTCTCAAGGTACAATCTGATGATTATCTTGCTGAGCGTATTCATAAAGCTTTTCGTGCAGATTCTTCTGCCTGTTCCTCTCAGAAAAAGCCTCCTCCTTCTGAACCCCACAATTCTTTCACCATTCTAAACAGTAACCAACCACCTCCTTCCACACAAATTCTGAACCCTCCTCCACTAAATACTATCCCCCACATTCCTTCTGAAAACATATCTTCATCCTCCTCATTCTCAGATTCTACATCTTCTTTCAAACCTTCTATCACCCTTTCTTTACCTTCAAGAAAATCCAAATCCTTTTGCCTTTTGTACCCTGATTATCGTTTCACCTTTAACCCTCCTGAACCCTCTATTGATATCTGCTTTGACCTGCTCAAGCTTAAATTCAGAACAAGGATGGAAACTTTGAAAGCTGCTCTTGACTCCAAGTTGTATCATGTTGATTTTTGAAGCTTATGGAAAGTCTTTAAGAAGGACTTTCAGTTTGATGCTCTGAACATCCAGAAGAGATGCTTGGCTAAGGCATCTGGTTCTCCTGGTTGTTTCTTAGAAGTTGAGGAAGTGCAGCCTCTTGCTATGGTTGTATGGAAGCCTCAGTTTCATGTTTTGACTGGAGACTTTCAGTCTTTATTCAACTAGTTAAGGGAGAATCCCTCTGCTAAGGAACCGGATATGGTATATCCAGAAGTTGAATACCCATCAGAACCTGCTGCTCCTACACCTCCAAGGAATCTGGCTGAGATCCCTCAAGCTCTTGAAACTTTTGATTCTGATATCCCTGCTCCAGAATATGCTGAAGATGCTTCTATGTCAGAAGCTGATGCTTTGAATCACGCTGCTGAGAATCATCCTGCTGAGAAACTTCGTGTTCAGGAAAATCAAGATGATGTTCTCATGATTGATGCTGCTGTTGAGCATGCTACTCCTTTGAACGATAGCTGTGAAGCTTCTTCTTCTGAACCTTCTGTTCTGGTGAACGCCATGAAGGCTCTTCAAAAGAATCAAGCTGATCTAGCTTCTCGTTTGGACAAGCATGAGGATACTCACAATGAGTTTCGCTCCTTCATGAAGACGCAGACTGAAAGCACTTCTGAGATTCAAAACCTTCTGGCCAAAATAGTTTCTAAGCTAGGCTAGTCGTATTGTGTCTTGGTCTTAGTTATTTTCTTGTTTATTACATCTGTTTCTTGCATCTAATTCTATCCGTTTGTATATTCTGATATTTTATTGAATCAATGAAATATTATCTTCTTCACTTATACTGTTTTTCATCTGAATCTTTTAAATGCTTTTTGATGTTATGACAAAAAGGGGGAGAAACATGATAATTGATTTGGTTTACTATGTCAGTTGCTGGGATTAAGTCTCAACATTTCTAACATTATTTGCAAGTTCTATGTCTTTGAGATTTTTTGCAGGATTGATGAAACTCTGAAAAAGCTCAACATGAGAACCAAATACATGGGTGTCATACCCCAAAATTTTCCCATAATATTTCTCTTATACAAATTCAAATCAATACATAAAGCTCCAAGACACATTCTCCTATACAAGACTCAGAAACCAGGGTTTGGTTTGTTCAAAGGAAAATCAATGAATCAATGGCTCCAAGGCATCCCATATGGCTCAATATATCTCACATAACCTCTATGATAAGTATCAAGTCTTAGCTCAAAGGATTGGTCATTCAATTGTTCAGAAAGTCAACAGTCGACTAGGTTAACCTAAAAGTCAACTGTGGTCAAAGAACAGTCAAAACTCCTGATTTTTTGTCAAGACCCTCACATTGAAGTATCATTCACCATTTGATCAAGTATTGATCATTTTTCATCAAGGAAAGATCAAAAATCAACAAATCAAAAAGTTTCTAAATTAGGGTCTGTATAGGAGAAAGTCAACTAAACTTTGACCAGCCATAACTCTCTACAACTTTGTCTCTCACATGCCAAGTCCAAAAATGCTTCATTCAAGAGATATGGACCAAGATATTATGGGTCCTTTTCAAAAGTCAACAAAAAGTCATTTTCTTCAAAAGGATACACAAGGAGCATGGAAAATTATTTTGACATGAGACCAAAGACATTGATTAGGGGACTCCTCAAGGTTTCTAAAAAGTCCTAGAACACTTCCATACCTCAAAATTTGAGAGAGATAGGCCTTGTCAAAGTTGGACTATTTTGGAGGGAAAAATGTGAAAGAAGTGGAATATTTTTGCAAATGGGCCCAAGCTATTTTGATTCAATCTTGATCCACAAGTTATTAAAGACCTAAAAATCAATTGCCACGAATTATTGTCACTTATTTGATTTTTATTGAATTTTTATTTCATTAAAAATATAATTTAAATCAAATAATCAAAGGAAAAATCAAATATATGATTGGGGATTCATTCATAACCAATCCCAATCATCATTTAAGCCTCATAAACAAGGGAATTTCGTGCACATGATTATGGGAAAAAGATTGGATCAATTAGCCATAATTAGAAATATTCATGAACAAATTCAATCAAATTTTTCTTCAAAGGCAATCAAAGATTTAACAAGATTTGCTTTGGTTTTGATCAACCCTAATCAGTCCCTATAAGTACCCAAACAAACCAAAGGCAATGGTTCGGAGAATCTGCAGCAAAGAGAACCCTTACCCGAGTCCAAAAAGTGAGGAAAAATTCAAAGGTGTTTTTGAGATTAAGGCAAAATCAAGGTGTTTTAGGCGCTCAGAAACGTTCCTGGAAGATCACTGAAGAGATTCAAACCAATCTTGAAGGCTGAAGCTCTCTTAATCGACCACAATTCATCACGGTTTGGCCGTTTTTTACTTTTCACGATTTCATCTTTACATGCATCATATATATGTTTAAGTTGCATATTATTGTTTGTTTGGATGTTTAGATTGATTCTGCATCGTTAATTTGCTCGTTATGTGTCTATACCGTAAATCACCATGAATGGATATTAGGGTTTCAAATTGGGGTTTTGCAAAGCAGGGACAATTAGGCTAAATCGAGGCCATGAGTGAGTTCGCAAGAACCAGACGAGCACGTTGCTAGGGGTTCGCCAAATTTCTATGGTGTTTTTGCCCTGTTCGCTATTTTGAAGGTGTAATATGTACAAGCTTTTATAGCATGCATGTGAAAAGCGCTGTAAAAAGCCCTAATCTGAAATTCCAACGAAGAAGACGATGACGCGTCTCCCTCTGATTGGCTGACCAGCTCGCGCGTTTGGATTTTAAATCCATCCAGATTCGTTGCTTCGCGCGTATGCACCTACAATGCACTCTCACTCCTTTGGCCGTCCGATCGCTTCTCTCTCTCTCAATCCAATGCTTCCAGACATGAGGACGCACCATAGACCACGCTCGTGAGTCACACAGAATCGCCAGTTAAGTTTTCCAAAAAAATTTATTTTTAATTACATAAAACCTATTTAATTTATGTATTAATATATATATTATTTTTATTTGTTTTTTTTCTCTTCTATTATATAAAAACTATTATATTTTATTTTCAAAACTTTTTCTTTTATAATTAACATTTTATTTATTTTCTTTTAACATTTATATTATTTATTTAAATTCATATATATATACACGTATATTATTTAAATTATTCTTTTTACATATATTATTTTCTTCATTTATTTATTTATTTATAAATTAATATTTCTTTTATTAAAAATCATTAATTTCTTTTATTTAATTATATTACTTATATTTATTCAAAAATTCATATATATCTTATTTCTATTCTAAAAAATTTATAAAAAAATATCTGTGTGTTTGATTTTATCTTCTCTTCTCGATTTAATTAATTAGGTCGTGAGACCAATAATTAATTAAATCGTGTATGTTATCTTATTCAATTCGTACCCTAATCAGGGTTCACGACGATCATTCCATACACTGAGAATATCTGTTTTTCTGTGCCTTTTTCATGGTTGTTCTTCCAATACACTCTGACTATGAGCCTGATTAGGATCCAAAGCTGAGTATTCAATTTAATTGTTGTTTTAAAGTTTATTTTGTTTCCTTTTAATTAGGGTTTACCCTTTAAATATAATGAACTCCACATACACTCACATTTCTTTCTGCCTCTGTCTTTGCCAAATATCTTCAGGGTTAACCCCGAGGCTACCACCGACTGCCAACCATATCAGATCAAATCAAAAGCTAAGTGTTCCTTTCTATTTTATATATTTGTTTATTTTATTTTATTTTATTTATTAAATTAGGGTTAACCCTGATTGACATTTGAACTGATAATGCACTCACATATATCCTGTTTCATATTTTTCCCACCTTTTCAGGGTTTGCCAATTGCCAAAGCTACGAATAGTCGGCAACCCTAAACCCTGATCTCAATTATTACTTGTTTCAAATTTATTGCTCTGTTTATCCCGCTGGTTTCAATTTCCCTTTCCCCCGCTGGTTTCAGTTTCCCTTTCCCCACTATTGCTTTAATTTTAATATTAATTGCTATGGTTAGTAATTCTAGGGAGTGCAAGCTTATAATTAACCTAGAATAACTAATTATAAGATAAATATCTGAATTAAACCACGTGATTGGTGCACACACGCACACTTTTGGGGTAGCCTCTCTATTGCCTGTTGCCTTGTTGCATGTTGCCTTGTGTTTCTTGCAGAATAGCCATGTCCCTCGAATACGAGGATACCTCAGCCATGCTGCCTCGGTTATGCAAAGGTCATACGACCCTAATGATGCTGCCTTCGATACACCAATATGACCTCGACCCTCGAAAGTTGCCTACGAAAAGGCTGAGGTATCCTCTGGCTTCCTACGAAAGGCTATTCTGATTCTTCCCTTAAACTACCTGCCTCTCTATGGCATGGGACAGCCTTATGGCGAACGAACTCTCGATGAACCTTCAACCTCCAAATGAAAGGCTTCCTGTCCTCTTATGGCATGGATAGACCCTTTCACCCTGAAAGGCTAAAAGAACATTTTTCATCTAACCAGGTAATTGCCCCTAATTGCTTTGCCTTGCTCTAAAAACTTGTTCATATTCTTTCTCATAAACCTTCAATATGGCTACGCTCATTTACGAGCTAAAGTCCGTATTCTCTTCTTCTACATTTCTGAAAACAAAGAGCAAAGCAATTAAGAGCCCATGGAAAACCATGGATGCAAAGGGTGCCTTACACCTTCCCTTTGCATAATTACCCCCCGAACCCTATTTTTTATTTAAAAGGTTTTTCCTGTTCTTTTAGCCTTTCTGATTAATTTGGATAAAATAAAAGTCAGTGGCGACTCATGCTTAACCGCGACATTTCGAATAAAGTCAGTTCACTGTATTACAGAACTGGCGACTCTGCTAGGGAGAATTTTCTTATAAAAGAGGGGTTACCTTAAAAGTTTAGGAACACTTTAAATGTTTTCTATTGTTTTCTTTGTTTATTTTATTTTTCAGGGGCGTTTTGGGAATTAACTGAAGGACGAATCCTACACCCGGATTCAAGTACATCTAAGATAGGAAGTGGCATAGTCATGGCGACCTCCTTCATGTATGTGAGGATTGGTCAATATGAGAGTTCACGCTTAAGTTAGGCCTCTATGGGTGTTTGCATGCTTCTCTTGTATGAGGGAGGTTCGTGCGGATGTCCGTGGGTGAGTCGGAGCTTAAGGACCTTTAGTTACCTTTAACCCATCTTGACTTTTAGGAACGTAGTGGGGGGACTACTCTTGATGTATGTTGAGAGCATAGTCGCTACCCGATACTACAACTCAGATAGGTTATTTCTCAAAGTATCATTGCATGGTATGTATGTATCATGTTCGAGGGTGCTTTAGGAGGGCTGACAATTCTGGGTAACTCGGTAGAACCCGTTGTTGATATCATCTTCATCCTTAGAAACACCTTTGGGAAGGGTATCTCACATGATTTAAAACTCCATGCAAGCCAAGCCTAAGGAAATTGTGTGTTTAGGGTTTAGGGTTTAGGGTTTAGGGTTTAGTGTTTAGGGTTTAGGGATTTTTAACCGTATATTGTTTTGTAGGTTGTTTGAATTGGAAACCAAAGGCCGTAAACCGTTCTTCCTCAATTTCAAGAAAGTACCTACTCCATTAAAGGTTTTCTGCGACAACATTTCTGGTTCTCTCAGATTCAGTGAGTCTCTCAACATGCTTATCGGTTTAGTACGAACTAATGTGGATGAGGTTCTTCTCAACACCATGATTCAATTCTATGATCCGTTACTACATTGCTTCACTTATAGAGATTTTCAGTTGGTACCATCTTTGGAAGAATTCTCACACTTGCTGGGACTCCCTGTGCTCAACCAAATCCCTTATACTGGTAAAGAAGAAGATCCTAAGTTGGAAGTCATCGCTGGTGCGCTACACTTGCCAAGATCTGAGATTGAGAAAGTTTGGATTAGTAAGAAAGAGTACTCTGGATTACCCCTTGATTTCCTCTACGAAAAAGCGAAGATTTTTGCTAAGGCTTCAAGTATGGATGCTTTGGAAGCTGTTTTGTCTCTTTTAATCTATGGACAAGTTCTATTCTTCCATTATGACAAAATTGTTGATGTGGCTGCTATCAAGATATTTCTAAGTAAGAATCCCGTTCCTACTTTACTTGGTGATTTGTTACATTTTATTCACTTCCGAGTATCGAAAAGGAAAGGTTGTGTCCTTGGATGTGCTCCGCTATTGCATAAGTGGTTTATTTCGCACTTACCTCTCTCCGTAAGAAAGAATGAAGGAGGCTTAACTTGGGCTCAAAGAATTATGAAGCTTTCTTTTGACAACGTCATTTGGTGCCAAAAGGAGTTTGAAAGAACTTTACTATTTGATAGTTGTGGGGAATTCCCTAATATACCGCTTCTTGGCGTTCGTGGGGGAATAACGTATAATCATATTCTAGCTCGACATCAGTTTGGTTTTTCTTTGAAGGATAAGCCACGTTCCTTGTATCTTAGTTCAGAATACTTCAGTTATGATTCAGATAAGTTAAAGAAAAGAGATCTATTCATCAAGGCTTGGTCGAAAGTAAAGAAAGTTGGTGCAAAAGATATAGGAAGAAGAAATTACATGGCATGGGACCCGTACTTCCAATGGGTTTATGATCGAGTTATGGAATTTGGGATGCCTTACCCTTCTGATATGCCCATAGTACCAAGGGTAGCTCCTCATGCTGTCCCAATTGCATTCGAGCCGTATGTTCCTACTCCAAATGAAGATCTTGTTGCAACTGTTAACCAACTGAAGAGGGAAAGGGATGACATTGAGAGACGCTTACGAAAGGTTGAAGCTGAAAAAGAAGTGTTGACACAAGATGCTAAAGAGCGAGAGACTTTACTTGACTATTTTTCTCGTAAATGGAAAATTGAAGATTTCGTTTCCCCGGATCAGATTAACTCATGGGAAAATGAAATTTCTAGGCTTGTTCAAGAAAGAGAGGAAATGATCAAGGCACACAAGGAAGAAGTCAGGGTTCTGAAAAGGAGGCGTCGTCAAGAAGACAAAAATCCTGGAATTTAGACTTTTAATTTTTTTTATTTGTCATTATTCATTTCTTTTTCAGTCTGATGTAACTAAAGAATTATGACCTTATGAGCTCGTAATTTAATTAATAATAATGTCTTTTTTCTCTTTTTTTTTAATATGTGTTAAAAGTTCCTTTAATTCCTTGAAAACATTGCATATGCATAATCATAACATTCAAGAACATTACATCACAGGTTTCATAAAAACAAATGCCTCATCTTTACGCTGTTTATTTCAGTAAGAAAGATGGATCTCGAACAATCTGTCAAACATCTTCAGGCTCAGAATAACCAGTTCCAAAAAATAATCTTTCACTTGGCCAAGGGGCAAGAAGAATTAAAGGCACTTCTGACCGAGAAGGAGAAGAATCAACATAAGCATTAAAGTGATCAAAATAATCAGAGATCCAAGCCTAAGCGATCATTTTCTCTGTTACCCATGCCGCTGTCTCAAGTTCTGCAACAACTGCTCAATCAGAACTTGATAACTCTATTACCTCCATATTCATTTCCTGCTAAACCTATTCCTGGGTACAAGTATCATGCGAGATGTGCCTATCATTCAAATAGTCCTGGTCACGATACAGAGGATTGTGGACCGTTGAAGCATAAGATCCAAGATTTAATTGACGACAAGATCATTGACTTCAACTCACCTAAGGAACCTCATATGGCTAATGATGTGTACAATCGGAAAGGTCGCAAGGAACACCACCAATATGTGGGGACAACTCTGATCTCTACACCAGTTCCACAACAAAGACACAAGTCAGATGCACCTAGGCGTCAGTTCACAAAGATCAACATGTCACTGGCTCAGGCATTACAACATCTACTGAAAGCAGACTTGATCACTGCAAGGGATCCTCCTGTGAAACCCAACACTTCCGCCCCTAGCTATAAGCCCAATGCGAGATGCGCATATCACTCTAATAGCCCTGGCCATGATACAAATAGCTGCTGGGTGTTGAAGAACAAGATTCAAGACTTGATCGACGCTGGTGAAATTGAATTCAATCATCCCAAGACTTCTGTAGTGATCGCCGCTCCCGTTCCTAGTCACGACAAGATTAATTAATGTTTAGAAGGATGAACTTTTTAGATCATTAGATTTACTTTCATTTGCAATTTCTTTTTCTGTTTGTTTAAACATTCGACTTATGATAGACATTATCTGTCTTAATAATAATCATTAGTGCATTGCATATGTTTTGTCTTGAATAAAATATTTCGTTACCACTCATTTTTAATTATGTCTTTACTTTGCATATGTTTTGTGATACTCAATTTCTGCTAAGCTGTAAGCCTTTTAAGGGAGGATGACGAAAACGATACCGCAACCTCATACAATATGCTTTTGAGCGGACTATGCTGACGATGTACAGGCATTGTTTCAATTCCTAAACAATGGAGATATAAGGATGTTAATCCCTCGTCAACCCCTTTGAGCCTAAGAAGTAGAAGTTTCTTTCTTGTACTAATTTAAACCCTTGATCATAACCTGGGGCAGCGTAGTTCTCAGTTAATTTGTCTGTGCATTCTATTTTAAGAGAATCATTCAGTACACCTTTCAACAAAGGTTTCAATCACAAGCGTTCATCCGCACACATCAAAGAAGTATGGGAGGTGCCAATCAAAAGCCAATAATGCTTCATCAATCATTAAGCAAGGCAGTCAATGTCTTTCAAAGAAAAAAAATGAATGAAAAAAAATATATACAAAGAAAAGCCTGCTAAGTCAAAAATCAAAAAGAAGACTTAGGCAAAAATCAAGGCGTCCCGCTGACTGTATGCTCAAAATAGACAGTTCAGGCAAAAGTTAAGGATATCAAAAAGATGAAAGAAGAGAAGTCAATAAATTCCTGAACAACACAATGTTGTGACTACCAAAAGGAAGAAGTGACTGCCATCTCAAAAAGTTCTCTTTGTTTGTGAACCATCATCATTATCAAAGGTGCAAATCCAAAAGTCTCTTGGAACCTGAATGCATAAGTTGAAATTAACTTAGTTTAGGACTGAAGATCATCACGAAGAGGGGTGGGTACAATCAAATTTTGAGCCTTTATCCTTTGTTTCTTAAACCGTTAACCAAGCCACGCTACAACCCTTGAAAGTCCTAACTGAAGCATGGTTAGTTCGAAAGCATACTGTCGTAACAAAGGTATCCCGACTCCTTAAGGTTCACCACAAATGCTGAGTTGGTATTTCATTTTTTTACAAACACCACGTTTTTACAAATATCACGCTTTTACGTCTCATGTTTTAATGTTTTCAAAAAACTCAAGATAGACGTATGCATTGCATCTCATGAATTCATTATTAAACATATTCTGCTACATAATTTCAAATGTTAGCAACAGAAAGAATTTGCACAGGGTACAACTAATGACTGGAAGTTATCCCGACAGACAAGATTACTCCGAGAAGCAATGTCTCCTACGTATACAAGGGGCATGGCACGCTTTGCCCAAATCAATCTGGGGCAATCAAGTCAAGATTCGAAGAATCTCTCAAGGGCGCCAAAACAATCAGGGGCATGCATCCAAATAGATCTGAAGCTACTTCCCAACCAACATGGGATATTGTCTTTGGCCTATGATTACTAGGGGCATGTCGCCCATAGTGCACGTCTCATAAAGTCCTCGTGAGGCGAATCTTGTCAAAGTCTCTACTAGCGGGGGCAAATCTATGCAAGTCCAGTTTGACATCTTGATCAATACTCAGCGGTGTGTCCTAATCAAATCCAGGAATGGTAGTTACTATAATACTGGGGGCAATGTTCAAGGCATCCATGCCTTCCCACAGCTCTGATTTCACAAGATCATATCCCCACAGAGCAATTCTCAAGAAGATATCTTCAAACATACTCTCGACAAAAGACATAGCTCCCCGACACAGTTTACATCTTCAACACGGCCGGTCCCCCGACACTTTGCTCTCCTCCAACATGGTTTATCAATATCTCTTATCCCCAGTCTGGGCACATCAAGTTACTAATCATCCCCAAGCAAGAAATCATAAATCCCCAGCTGAGCATCTTCAAGATAAGATCAAACATCAAAATTACAATGACATGGAGATCCACCTTCTCAATCAAGATGTGTCAAATAGCATAAATCATAGTCATACGTCATAAATCATAAACATATTCATACAATTGCATACATGTTCATACATAATACATAATGCATCGCGACAAATGCGTACATAACATGCAAGGTTCTCATTTATTTTGAGAATCCCGTCACATAAACGCATTACATGCATCATGACATGGCATAAAAAACTAACTTTGCCTTTTTCAGGTTACTGCTGCAGTCAAATAAACAACTTCAAAACCTTTCAGATCTAAGTCGATACCTTGGACAGTTCCTTAATGATCTACCTTCGGATCTAAGTCGATACCTTGAACGGTTCCTTAATGATCTACCTTTGGATCTAAGTCGATACCTTGGACGGTTCCTTAATGATCTACCTTCGGATCTAAGTCGATACCTTGGACGGTTCCTTAATGATCTACCTTCGGATCTAAGTCGATGCCTCAGACGGTTCCTTAATGATCTACCTTTGGATCTAAGTCGATACCTTGGATGGTTCCTTAATGATCTACCTTCGGATTTAAGTCGATACCTCAGACGGTTCCTTAAATGATCTACCTTCAGATTTAAAGTCGATACCTCAGACGGTTCCTTAAACAATCTACCCTCAGATTTAAGTCGATACCTCAGACGGTTCCTTAAACAATCTACCTTCAGATTTAAAGTCGATACCTCAGACGGTTCCTTAAACAATCTACCCTCAGATTTAAGTCGATACCTCAGACGGTTCCTTAAACAATCTACCCTCAAATTTAAGTCGATACCTCGGACGGTTCCTTAAACAATCTACCTTTAGATTTAAGTCGATACCTCAGACGGTTCCTTAAACAATCAAATTTTCAAAATCTAAAGCGGAAACCTCGGACGGTTCCGTAATGATTAACATTTAAAATGTAAAGCGGACACCTCGGCCGGTTCCATAACGATCAACTTTCAAAATCTAAAAGCGGTAACCTCGGACGGTTCCGTAACGGTCAACGCTCGAAGATCTAATTCATTTACCACAAACGGTGGTGACACGATCATTTCCAAAGATCTAATTCAGTTACTAAGAACGGTGCTGACACGACAAGAGATCTAATTCTATCATCACGAATGGTGTAGACACGATCATCTTTCAAAGATCTAATTCGTCTACTACGAACAATAATGACACGATCAACACTCAAGCTACTACTTCTCAAACACTCCAAACATAATCTAATGCATGATTTACTGGGTGGCATCATTAAGCCCATCCCCATCATACACCTGGATGGCATCTTCAAGCCCATCTCCGACAAAAGCCCCTTCATCATCAGCTAGGGCAAAATTTTGGGTATTCTAGTGTTCAATCCTCTTCCACCTTCAGATTCCGACTGACATACAAACCACTCTACATCTTCAGGTTTAAGAAAATTGAACAGGTGTAGCTGTCATACCCCAAAATTTGCCCATACTATTTCTCTTATACAAATTCAAATCAATACATAAAGCTCCAAGACACATTCTCCTATACAAGGCTCAAAAACCACGGTTTGGTTTGTTCAAAGGAAAGTCAATGAATCAATGGCTCCAAGGCATCCCATATGGCTCAATATATCTCACATAACCTCTATGATAAGTATCAAGTCTCAGCTCAAAGGATTGGTCATTCAATTGTTCAGAAAGTCAACAGTCGACTAGGTTAACCTAAAAGTCAACTGTGGTCAAAGAACAGTCAAAACTCCTGATTTTTTCTCAAGACCCTTACATTGAAGTATCATTCACCATTTGATCAAGTATTGATCATGGTTCATCAAGGAAAGATCAAAAATCAGCAAATCAAAAAGTTTCTAAATTAGGGTCTGTATAGGAGAAAGTCAACTGAACTATGACCAGCCATAACTCTCACATGGAACATCCAAAATTTTCCATCCAAAGCTCATCTTGAAGGAAATTTGATTCTCTACAACTTTGTCTCTCACATGCCAAGTCCAAAAATGCTTCATTCAAGAGATATGGACCAAGACATTATGGGTCCTTTTCAAAAGTCAACAAAAAGTCATTTTCTTCAAAAGGATACACAAGGAGCATGGAAAATTATTTTTACATGAGACCAAAGACATTGGTTAGGGGACTCCTCAAGGTTTCTAAAAAGTCTTAGAACACTTCCATACCTCAAAAATTGAGAGAGATAGGCCTTGTCAAAGTTGGACTATTTTGGAGGGAAAAATGTGAAAGAATTGGAATATTTTTGCAAATGGGCCCAAGTTATTTTGATTCAATCTTGATCCACAAGTTATTCAAGACCTAAAAATCAATTTCCACGAATTATTCTCACTTATTTGATTTTTATTGAATTTTTATTTCATTAAAAATATAATTTAAATCAAATAATCAAAGGAAAAATCAAAGATATGATTGGGGATTCATTCATAACCAATCCCAATCATCATTTAAGCCTCATAAACAAGGGAATTTTGTGCACATGATTATGGGAAAAAGATTGGATCAATTAGCCATAATTAGAAATATTCATGAACAAATTCAATCAAATTTTTCTTCAAAGGCAATCAAAGATTTAACAAGATTTGCTTTGGTTTTGATCAACCCTAATCAGTCCCTATAAGTACCCAAACAAACCAAAGGCAAGGGTTCGGAGAATCTGCAGCACAGAGAACCATTACCCGAGTCCAAAAAGTGAGGAAAAAATTCAAAGGTGTTTTTGAGATTAAGGCAAAATCAAGGTGTTTTAGGCGCTCAGAAACGTTCCTGGAAGATCACTGAAGAGATTCAAACCAATCTTGAAGGCTGAAGCTTTCTTAATCGACCACAATTCATCACGGTTTGGCCGTTTTTTACTTCTCACGATTTCATCTTTACATGCATCATATATATGTTTAAGTTGCATATTATTGTTTGTTTGGATGTTTAGATTGATTCTGCATCGTTAATTTGCTCGTTATGTGTCTATACCGTAAATCACCATGAATGGATATTAGGGTTTCAAATTGGGCTTTTGCAAAGCAAGGACAATTAGGCTAAATCGAGGCCATGAATGAGTTTGCAAGAACCAGACGAGCACGTTGGTAGGGGTGCGCCAAATTTCCATGGTGTTTTTGCCCTGTTCGCTAATATGTACAAGCTTTTATAGCGCGCATGTGAAAAGCGCTGTAAAAATACCTAATCTGAAATTCCAACGAAGAAGACGATGACGCGTCTCCCTCTGATTGGCTGACCAGCGCGCGCGTTTGGATTTTAAATCCATCCAGATCCGTTGCTTCGCGCGTATGCACCTACAATACGCTCTCACTCCTTTGGCCATCCGATCACTTCTCTCTCTTAATCCAATGCTTCCAGACATGAGGACGCACCATAGACCACGCTCGTGAGTCACACAGAATCGCCAGTTAAGTTTTCCAAAAAAATTTATTTTTAATTACATAAAACCTATTTAATTTATGTATTAATATATATTATTTTTATTTGTTTTTTTTCTCTTCTATTATATAAAAACTATTATATTTTATTTTCAAAACTTTTTCTTTTATAATTAACAATTTATTTATTTTATTTATTTTCTTTTAACATTTATATTATTTATTTAAATTCATATATATATATACACGTATATTATTTAAATTATTCTTTTTACATATATTATTTTCTTCATTTATTTATTTATTTATAAATTAATATTTCTTTTATTAAAAATCATTAATTTCTTTTATTTAATTATATTACTTATATTTATTCAAAAATTCATATATATCTTATTTCTATTCTAAAAAATTCATAAAAAATATCTGTGTGTTTGATTTTATCTTCTCTTCTCAATTTAATTAGTTAGGTCGCGAGACCAATAATTAATTAAATCGTGTATGTTATCTTATTCAATTCGTACCCTAATCAGGGTTCACGACGATCATTCCATACACTGAGAATATTTGTTTTTCTGTGCCTTTTTCAGGGTTGCTATTCCAATACACTCTAACTATGCGCCTGATTAGGATCCGAAGCTGAGTATTCAATTTAATTGTTGTTTTAAAGTTTATTTTGTTTCCTTTTAATAAGGGTTTACCCTTTAAATATAATGAACTCCGCATACACTCACATTTCTTTCTGCCTCTGTCTTTGCCAAATATCTTCAGGGTTAACCCCGAGGCTACCACTTACTGCCAACCACATCAGATCAAATCAAAAGCTAAGTGTTCCTTTCTATTTTAAATATTTGTTTATTTTATTTTATTTTATTTATTAAATTAGGGTTAACCCTGATTGACATTTGAACTGATAATGCACTCACATATATCCTGTTTCATATTTTTCCCACCTTTTCAGGGTTTGCCAATTGCCAAAGCTACGAATAGTCGGTAACCCTAAACCCTGATCTCAATTATTACTTGTTTCAAATTTATTGCTCTGTTTATCCCGCTGGTTTCAATTTCCCTTTCCCCCGCTGGTTTCAGTTTCCCTTTCCCCACTATTGCTTTAATTTTAATATTAATTGTTATGGTTAGTAATTCTAGGGAGTGCAAGCTTATAATTAACCTAGAATAACTAATTATAAGATAAATATCTGAATTAAACCACGTGATTGGTGCACACACGCACACTTTTGGGGTAGCCTCTCTGTTGCCTGTTGCCTGTTGCCTTGTGTTTCTTGCAGAATAGTCATGTCCCTCGAATACGAGGATACCTCAGCCATGTTGCCTCGGTTATGCAAAGGTCATACAACCCTGATGATGCTGCCTTCGATACACCAATATGACCTCGACCCTCGAAAGTTGCCTACGAAAAGGCTGAGGTATCCTCTGGCTGCCTACGAAAGGCTATTCTGATTCTTCCCTTAGACTACCTGCCTCTCTATGGCATGGGACAGTCTTATGGCGAACGAACTCTCGATGACCCTTCAACCTCCAAATGAAAGGCTTCTTGTCCTCTTATGGCATGGATAGAACCTTTCACCCTGAAAGGCTAAAAGAACATTTTTCATCTAACCAGGTAATTGCCCCTAATTGCTTTGCCTTGCTCTAAAAACTTGTTCATATTCTTTCTCATAAACCTTCAATATGGCTACGCTCATTTACGAGCTAAGTCCGTATTCTCTTCTTCTACATTTCTGAAAACAAAGAGCAAAGCAATTAAGAGCCCATGGAAAACCATGGATGCAAAGGGTGCCTTACACCTTCCCTTTGCATAATTACCCCCCGAACCCTATTTTTTATTTAAAAGGTTTTTCCTGTTCTTTTGCCTTTCTGATTAATTTGGATAAAATAAAATTCGGTGGCGACTCATGCTTAACCGCGACATTTCGAATAAAGTCAGTTCACCGTATTACAATGGGGAAATGCAATTCTATAAAGAAGCATGTTCTTGGAATTTGAAGCAAGCTTAGTGTTGTGAAGCTTCAAGATCAGAAGCAAGAAGGAAGAATGTTTTGATATTCTCGTGGCAGAATATGCTCTAATACATTCTTATCTCTCATATGCTCTGATACATATTCTTTTTTAAGAACTTATCAAAGTTTGCTCTGATACATGTTCTTTCTTATAAGAAGAATGTTCTAATTCATTCATGCTCTGACTTTTGTTATCTAGTTTGTTCTGAAACATTTCAAGATGTAAAGATGCTATGATGATGCTCTAATACATTCAAGAATGGTCTTATACAATCAAGAATGATATGATTCAAGAAGAAATTCAAAGCTCTGAAGCTGTCCTATGGAAGCAAGTAGCAGAAGCTTTTAATGTTCTAAAGTTCTAGGCAAATGTGAATGTCTCGACTGAAATGGAAAATACTCAGGGAAGTCTTTTATTTATAAATTCTTCTAGTATTTATTTCAGGGGGAGATTGTTAATCTCAGGGCGAGACATATTCACACACTATGTTTATATGCTTATGCTATAACTGTGTAATTGTCTTTAGTCATCTGATATTCTGATTGCAAATTCATATCAATTATATATGTTTTTGTCATCATCAAAAAGGGGGAGATTGTTAGAACAAGAATTGTTCTGATCAATATTCTTAGTTTTGATGATAACATCATATATGAATTTTGTATAAGACAATGTGGTACTCTAATCCTATGCATTTTCCATTTCAAGAAATATATAAAGAGTATGCACAATTCAGCGCAAGAAGCACTGACTCAGAAGGTTCAAGTATGCAACATCAAAACATGCTCTCGCAAGACATCAGAAGATGGTCAAGCAGAATCAGAACATGGTCTATGAAGCATCAGAAGAACTTGAGTTCAGAAGCAGAAGCACAGAAGTTCTTATGGTATCACGCTAGAAGCACTTCAAAGTCAGAAGACAAGAAGATACTCTGCACCAAGCTGAATGACTCTGATATTCAAACATTTTATCTACAAACATCATATCAGAAGCAAGTACAAGATGGCAGGCTACGCTGACTGACAAAAGGAACGTTAGAAGCTATTAAAGGCAAAGTCAGTTAAAGCAGGAAAAGCAAGGCTCGAGGTAGTTGACAAAAGAGTGAAACATTAAATGCAAACCTGTACGGATCATGCAACGCATTAAATGCTCCCAACGGTCATCTTCTCATAACGCCTATAAATAGAAGTTCTAATGAGAAGCTGAATACACAACTCTTGGGCAAAATACAGAAACGCTGTCAAATTCAAAAGCTCTCAAACTTCATCTTCAACCTCACTACTCTTGTAATATCTTAGTGAGATTTAAGCTTAGACCTTAAGAGAAATATCACAGTTGTGATTATAGCTTTCTAAGAAGCATTTGAATACTCTTGTAAACATTTATTTTTACATTGATTTGTAAAAGGTTCCTAGAGTGATCAAGTTGTGATCAATAGACTCTAGAAGACTTAGAAGTGTCTAAGTAGTGTATTTCCTAGAGTGATCAAGGTGTGATCAGAATACTCTAGAAGACTTAGAGGGTATCTAAGTAGAAAACCATTGTAAGCATTGTGCAAGGGTATCTATGGACAGAGAAGAATCACATCAAAACCTTCATGCGGGAGTGAAGATATTGATAAGGTAATCTCTGTGTATATGTGAGTTCATCAGGTCAGGATTTTGGTTTGGTCTAGTTTGTTGCTTGGTGCAGAAGCAAGCATTGTGCAAGGTTGAGTAGCAATCAATATGTAGTTGTCATGCTTACAACTAACACGTAAAGTAAGCATTGTGTGAATTATGTTGAAGTATGACTATTTTCCGCTGCATAGTCTCTGTGCAAACTCATGTGTTTAAGAAAGATTCTAGGGTTATGTATATTCAGAAGAATGTATGGAAGAATTGTACAGCTGTAATTAAAGTGTCAAAGATACTTCGGTAATCTCTCAAGTCCACTCATAATGGCATGGTTTATTAGAGCTGATGAATGTCAACTGATCAATGATATTCATAATCATCTGCAAATGTGATCCTTGAAAAATTTCAAGGCTGAAGAGTTTCTAGAAGGAGGAACAGATGTCCTACCGGATGTTGGGACATTAGTACTGGTATGCAGCTACCAGATGAAGAACAGATGTTCTGGTGCTAAACTAATGTAGTGTGAGAATATTGGTTTGGAACCTACTCCTGGTCTGGAAGAGGACATATCTGACTATAAGTTAATCAGGACACGATCAACATGTGCTTCTACTCCAATTCAATTAGAAGTAAAAGCTCAGTGCCTCAAGAAAACTCATGAAGGTATTTCTTTCTGATCCTTTGTGATTAAAATAAGAAGAGCTTACATCTGGCATTTTCCTCTAATCAATGGAACCAGATATGTGTATTGTCATTCATAACCATAGAGCAGTTGTTGGAGCTGAATACTGTGACTCTACCACAGTGAAATATGGTCAAGAATGTGTACTGCCCTAGTTGTTATCTAGAAAGGGTATTGTTGTTTGGAATCAAGGAAGTCATATGAATCTGACAAATTTTGTGTCATGCTATAATTAAGTTTGCTCCAGAAACCTAAACTGAGGGAATCTCCTCTATAGGTACAGACTATGGCATCCATCATCTCAAAATCAGAATAAATTCCTGAAGAAAAGCTTATTTAGATGCTGGCTATTGTATTCCTTGATATGTCTGGATATTGCTGATAATTGGATTATTCTATTCCCACCCCGAGTACTGTCAATTTGACATTATGAATATTAATCAAGAACCATGAAGGATGATGTTATATATGATGTCACAACATCATCTCAAGATCTTCAGTTTTTTTTTGTATACTTGCCAAGAGAAGAAAGTATAAATATGAAGAGGTAATCAGTTAGAATGACCTAGTGTGAGTAGCAAATTCTAACTGAAAAGTTGGTAAGTACTTTGACAGGAGACATAGTACTTATTGGGTTTAGAACCTGGATGCTAGAACGAGAAGAAGTTCCTCTAGCCTTGTGTTCTCAATTATCTTCACCCATGAAGGAAGAATGGAAAGAGTATCTGGGGTAGCATACTGATTATGTTAAATATCTTGATGGGAGCTGGATATTTACAATGTCTGTATGAAATGACTCAGACGTGTATGCTGAAGATTTATTTATGGTTATACAATATGAGTTTCTTCTACTTCAAGTTGCAGAGTGTGGCAATCTGAATCTTGTGTAGCAAGTAAACTGAGGTTTCTAAACTTGGAAACTGTGGCAAATTCCAAATGAAGGGAACTTCAAGGACGAACATCAAAAATGTCCTAAATTTGTATATCTCAGGGGGAGTAAAAGAGTATGAAGATCAGCAAAGACAATGTTATTCTGCTTCTATCCTAATGTAAAGTCCTTCAAAGACTAACCTTGAAGCCAGAAGAACAAAGTCACACAAGATGTCAGAATATAACTCAAAATATGTTTATTCTCAAAGACTAGCAAAGAATATTCTTTGCATTATCATTCGAAGACATGGATTGAATGTGTGTATCACTTGTTCTGACCTAGTGCATGATCCAACCTATGCACAAGTCCACCTAGTGCAGTTCGTCTTCAAATAACATCTCTTGATTGAGACTTTAATTAAAGTCCAGGTATGTTGTTTAAATTGCTCAGGTTTATAGAGTCTTTTCTTTCTGTTTGAGTCTTGTTTGAGTCCCTCATGTTCTTCTTTCGAATATGAGAAATATCTAGAGTCTAGGTTATGGTTGTCTAATTGTGACAATCATAGGGTTTAACGGTAGCGTTCAGATATTGTTAAGTCTGAGGTCATTCTTTACAGTTGATTGGTAAAGAATAAGAGTCTTGTTTTGTGTCGTGAACACAAATTGCTTCTTGTGTTCCAAGTCCTCTATAGAGAAGTGTTATCTCTATGGATACTCAGAGTTTGTTTGAGTTCAGACGAACTTATGTCATGAGTAATGTCAACTTTACAAAGTGCGTTTATCCTGGAAGAAGGACTAGGAATATGCATTTGAAGTTAGAAAAAGCGACATTATTGTCTAAAGTGGCAGTTCAGGCATAATGTGGATTAGAATAGGCAGGTTCTGATTTGGATGTAAGTAATTTGTTCTGGCAATACATAATTACTTTCATGATGAAGTCTTCACTTAGTGAAAATGACTATGAAGACAAAAAGTTCTATGATCTAATCAACACAACTAAGGATAAAGGAGAATCCTTCCGGTTCAAGGAGAATGTTAATCAATGTGTGAGATTGAGAAACACTATATCAAGAAGGATTTCGAATTTTCTTAAGCAGGCCATGATCTGATCCAAACATGGTAAGGTTATGCTCAACAAAGTTCAAGAAGTGGAAGTTCTGTATGTTGAGATTGTGGCAACCTCTCTGTGCGTGCTTATAGTATCAGAAGGTCATCAGTTGATCATTTCTGGAGGAGATAAGTTAGTAGACAAGGTTCTGTTGAAGAAAGAGATGAACTTTGTGGAAAACACTGGTAGTATAAATGTCAGACACAATGTTATGACATCTTACTTCTGGTGTAAGTATTTAATGTAAAGGAGCAATTTTGCTATAGTGAGTGTGTTCAGCAGGATAGTTGAACAGAGGGTATGGCTCTTGAAGATATAAAGATGTGTCTTATATTTTCCATTCATCATTTCAAGCTTATTCCTTGAAGAAGCTCAGACTATCTCAGATAGGGGGAGTAACTTCTTTTATCAAGAAAACTTTCTTGGTTAAAAATACTTTAAACATGAAAAAAATGTGACATTTTTGTCAGTTATTTGTCAATGGTTAAATCTAACCATGTGCAACTGGAAACCATAATTCCTTCTCTAAACTAATGAGGTAGTTGTATGTCTAACAGTCTCAAGGTGTTCAGAACAAGAGAAGTCTATGTCTATGACTAGTGAGTAAGTGGGGAGTCTATTACTTGGTATGTAGGATGCTTTGTCTTAATCTTTTAAAGAATCTTGAGCTATGTGTTTAAAAGGAAGAAAAGTGACAATGTCTGACAGGATGTCATGACATGTTTAAAGACATTGAATCTTCTAAGTCAAACAAGGAAATCTGTCTTGAAGTCTATCTACGCATCAGTGGTCGGTGTAAAGTACAATCAATGACTATGCATGCACTGGTATTTCAAGATAACTTCTATCAAAAAAATAGTCAAAACTGCTTTGAAAAGAGTATTTGCTTTTGGAACTGTTCCCTAATTAACCGTTTGACCGTTAAACAAGACCAAAGACCATCGTTATTTCCTATAATCACCAATGGCTATATAATGGCATCTCCTTGAAATACAGAAATCAAACTCTCTCAAGATGTCGTTCGTGTGTGTTCTTATGAGTCGTGTCTGGGTTTGGTATTGTGATGGGTTGTTGTACCAAAACCTCTTCAGAAAAAGAAAAACACAGGCTGGGGATGTTGATGGTCTCTACCATGGGTTTTTCTACAATAACAATAACGATGTTCCACCATATACAACCTTCAGTATAGGAACTATTATCGTTGTGATTTGTGATCTGAGTTATGAACATAATTGTGATTTGCGTTCTGAGTTACTAGGACTGGTGGATAGTTTTCACTCAAGTACTCTCTCAGGGTTTAAGCTAGGATTTGGTTTATGGTTCAAGACTAAGGAAGGGTTCTCTTATGCCACCATTGGTCCTCCAAGACAAAGGCCTTCTCCCATCGTCTTCCTCGTGTGCATCAGTGTTGCATGAAGGTGTTCCACTGCATATTATGACATCTGATTGTTCTTTGTCATATTATGTCTAAAAAGGGGGGGAGAATATCATCTTCTGATTTTGCTACTGTAAAAAGAAACAAAGGATTTTGTAGCAGACTTAAGATGTTATGATGTGGTTCAAGTCCTGAAGAACAGAAGGTAAAAGCCCAATTCTGAGAATGTAAAATTCTGTTTTTCCTTGTTGTCTTGAAAGTTGAAGTATTTATGTTTTGCTGCATTTTTAATGAATATTTAGTTTTAGCCAAAATATGCCAAAGGGGGAGATTGTTAGTGTTTTTATTGGCTGATTGGCATCTATGTTTGGCTAAAACATAATAGTAGTAAAACATAATACAAATGTAATCTTGCAAATATAAAAAGAACAAAACAGGTACAAGCAAGATGTTATATGGAATGTCATGACATCAACTCATGACATTACGCTTGCAGAACTGGAAGGAAGATTCAGTTTGTTATCAACAGATACAAGATATTCGTGGAATATTTTGTAATCCTATGTGACACAAATTTACAGGTCTAAAGAATATTTGAAGAATCAGATCAGAAGATTGAAGATTCAGTGAGAATCAGATTAGAAGATTGAAGATTCAGCAGTTTCTAATTTAGGAGATAAATTAGGAAACTCATGATTAAAAAGACCTTGATTGTAGCAGAAGATTTCTGCAGATTTGTAACAGCAAGGAGTGCTGCGATTTGTAAGCCCAGGTCCAATTGGGAATAGGTTATAAATAGAAATCTTTGTAACCTAGTTTTATATAGAAAACCTTGTTTAGAAAAGATGTAGTCATTAGGGTTTCTATAGGTAGACCACCCAGATTGTGGGATGGCTGCCATGTCCTTCTCGAAACCTGTAGGTAAGATTTGAGTATTGTATTCTTGATTGAAGCTGTGAAGCAAGATCAATTTATTGTTAATTGTTAATTGTGTAAATAGCTGTTGCAGGGTTATAACAGTTAGGTATCACTAGGAAGTGAGCATAGGTTCTCTTGTCTTGGATGGATGTATGAGATAAAGGTTGCATTGGGTAGTGACTAGGTAAACCAGAGGTTGTTTATCTGTAAACCTGAGGTTGTTTACATAAAATAGTACTACTGATAGTGAAATCCTCTTCCTGGCTTGGTAGCCCCCAGAGTAGGTAGTTAGACCGAACTGGGTTAACAATTGACTGTGTTATTTATCTTATGCATAGTGTTGTTTGTTCAGTTATGGATGTTATGACATCGTTTATAACATCAGGTTCAGAAGTGCTAGCTTTTCCTTTACAGAACCATATAAACTTTACAATTCTGTTATGTTGACTGAACATATGTGATCCCAGGTCTCATTGACTCTGTCTTATGAGTAATTAAAAATTGAGGGATCTTTCTACTATGCCTCTGCTACATTAATAACAAATAAGATGTCTTGACATCGTGAATGATGTAACACCCGAGGCCGAAGAAGGCGATGGGTGGTTGCACCGCATGTAACACTTGAGGCCAAAAAGGGCTAGGGTGGTCGCCACATCGGAATGAGAGGGATCCGGAGGCTGTGCAGGGATGGGACTGCATGGTTGAAAGATGTCTTATAAGGATTGATAGGTACTACCTATACCAACAAGATGCATCTTCTTTTCGGGAGCCCGTTCAATAAGAACTCCACAGTTAAGCGTGCTTGAATTGGAGTAGTATTGGGATGGGTGACTGTTAGAATCCAAAATGTGGATATTTGTTGATAACTTTTGTGGTATTTTGATAACTTTTCTCAATTATTTTCCATTTAATTACACTTTTAGGCACTTAGAGATATTTTGGGGACATTCTTATCTTGTTCTTTTCATTCTTACCAACCATACACTCTAGGGCAAGAGAAGAAGAGAGAAAAACTCATAAATATTCAAGATTTCTCAAGCATTTTTCTTCATCATCTTTGAATTTCTATGCTAGGAGATCATGTATTGATGTTTGTTGTTGAAGCTATGGATAGCTAAACTTCTCATGTGTCAAGATTAGAGGTAGTTAGCTTGTAGAGTATGTATTTAGCTTGATCTTTTGTATATGAACCTTGTTGATGATTAATATATGGTGAATATATTTGTATTCATATTTATATGTTGTTTTGATACACTATTGAGAGATATGTTTCAAATCTTGACCAAAAGGGTATTCATCTATCAATAATCAAACTCTAGAGATAGATTTGTGAGTTGATAATCACTTGTATCAAACTTTAAAGGTTATTATGTCAACTGTCAGCATGAGAGATCATCTGACGGTTAATATAATAACAATCACGATATTGCTTTAGAGATAAACAGTATCGAGAGGATACGTGATTGTATTAATCATTGATATGTTCATATACATGATCATCAGAGTATATACAAAAGCAAGCTAACGAAAACTAATCTTGACACAGTTTTACCAAACCGTTTTTAAATCCTAAATTATTGTCTTTAATTTCTTTTCATGCTATTTATCTTTCATGACACTAAAAATATCCAGAATCTTAACTAAAAATACACTAAGCTGTAGAACAGCGATAATATCGCATCAATCCCTGAGGAGACGATACTAGAAATACTTATCCTATACTTTCTAACAAAATGGCGCCGTTGCCGGGGATTGGCGTTAAGATATTATAAGCATAGCAATAGTTTTTGTGTGTTTTGAGTATAAATATTATTATTATTGCCTAGTCTTTGCTCACTTTTTGGTTAGTGTTTCAGCTCTGGTTTATGCGTGGGAGTGTACCAGCAGATCAGCTTCTTTTTGATCCATAAATTGAAAGAACCGTAAGGAGATTAAACAGTAAAACCAGGAGAAGAAGGAAACTAGCCAAAGAACGAAGATTAGCCCAAGAAGCAACTACTTCATCAGCACCACAAGTTACAGAAGAAGAGATGGCAGGCCATGGAGACCAAGATCCACCACCACCACCGCCTAGACCACCATGTGCTAACAGTCCAAGAAGAGCAGCCCAGTTTGCATGAAATGACAACAATGCAAGAAATTCTGAAATGAAGACTGGCATTCTTCAGCTACTTTATGCTAGTCCCTTTGCAGGTCTTGATCATGAGGACCCATATACACACTTGACAAAGTTTTATGAAATTGCTGGAGCAGTCGGAGCCCCTGAAAGAGAGGAAGAGCAGGTGTTTAAGAGATTATTCCCTCACTCCTTGATTGGCAAAGCAAAGGATTGGTATCTAGACCAACCCACTCAAACCATGACAAATTGGAATGAGTTAGAAGAAAATTTTCTCGATAGATTCTTCCCTCAGTCACGGTTACTTGAAGCAAAAACAGCAATTTCAGTGTTCTCTCAAGGTGTGAATGAAACTCTCAATGAGGCATGGGAAAGGTATAAGTCAATGTTGAGAAAGTGTCCTAGTCATGGATTTGATGAACTTACTCAGATTCACATTTTTCGTAATGGCTTACAACCACAACCTAAGCTTCTGTTAGATGCTACAGCTGGAGGTTCCTTGATGGCTAAGACAGCAGAGGAGGCAATAGAGATAATTGAGAAAATGGCCAGAAATGATCATCAGGTGCAACATAACCGAGGAGTTGTTCAAAAGAAACCGGGGCTTAGTGAATTAGGAACCAATGATGTTATTCTTGCTCAGAATAAGCTTCTTTCTCAACAAGTGGAGGAGCTTACAAAACAAATGGCAAGGTTACCTCAACAACTCAAAGAGCTACAAGATCCTAACAAGAATAAACAAGTTGCTTCGTGTGAGCTTTGTAGTGGAGACCACCCTACCGGATATTGTCCACCGGTGAATGAAGTGAATTACATGGCGAATCAAAATCAAGGAGGCTATCAACAAAGACAAGCTCCTTACCAAAATCAAGGTGGATACCAACAAAGGTCTAATGCACCACAATATGGCAAAGGGTGGAGACAAGATAATTATCGACAAAGATAAAGTCCTTATCAACAACAACCACCTTCTCAAGACAAGCCTTCAAAGTTGGAGGAGACTCTAAATCAATTCATGCAAGCATCAATGGCGAATCAAAATAATAAAGAATTTAGAGACTCAAGTCGGCCAACTTGCAAAACAACTAGCCGAGAAGCAAACCGGACCATCATTCACGGCAAACACTCAAACCAATCCTAAGGAGCATTGCAAAGCGGTTGTAACTAGGAGTGAGAGGGTGCTTAAAAGTGAAGTGGAGAAGGAGGTTGATGGGGAGGAAGTTAGGATAGAAAAGGAGAAAGAGGTAGAAAGTGAAGTAGAACCAAAGAAAGATGAGGAAGTGTTAGTTGAAAATGAGAGTGAAGAAAAAAGTGAGGAAGAAAAAGAAAAAAATAGAGAGAAAAAGAGAAAGATTCAAGAGGGAAAGAAGAAAGTTATGAGTCCTCCCGTTCGTAATCCACCTTACCCTCATGCTCCCTCAAAGAAAGATAATGAGAGGTAATATGCTCGGTTTCTGGACATATTTCGGCAATTGCAAATTAATATTCCTTTTGGTGAAGCTTTAGAGCAAATGCCAAAGTATGCCATGTTTATGAAGGACATCCTCACAAAGAAAAGAAGTTACACTGAGCCCGAAACGGTTGTCCTAGATGCTAAATGTAGTGCAATCATTCAAAGTACTTTACCAAGAAAGGAAAGAGATCCGGGAAGAGTTACTTTGCCGGTTACTATTGGTGACATTCATATTGGAAGAGGTTTGGTCGATACGGGTTCAAGTATCAATTTGATTCCTTTATCCATGGTCAAGAGGTTAGGCATTGTTGATATGAAAAATACAAGAATGACACTTCAATTAGCCGATAAGTCTACAACTATGCCTTTTGGGATAGCGGAAGACTTGCTTGTGAAAGTTGACAAGTTCTTCTTTCCAGTTGATTTTGTTGTCATTGATATGGAGGAAGATGTGAATACCCCATTGATACTAGGAAGGCCTTTTATGAAGACGGCAAGGATGATGATAGACATTGATGATGGTTTGATGAAATTGAGGTTCCAAGATGATGAAATGTGTTTTGATCTCTCGGAAGCAATGAAACATCCAAATGATAAAGGTGATTGTTTTAGAATTGATGCTATGGAGGAAGTTATCATGCAAGTTGAAAGTCGAGCTCATGTGTTCAACCCTCTTGAGAAAACATTAACCAAAGCTCTTGATGTTCTCAATGAAGAAGAAGAAAAAGAGATTGAAGAGTGTTTGCGAGATCTTGATGTTTTTGAAGAGATAAGTCCTTTTGAAGCAAAGATGGAGGAGTTGAAAGATGAGCCAAAGGTGGAGGAAACTAAGTTAGAATTGAAGATGTTACCACCCCATTTGAAATATGTTTTTCTTGAAGAAGGTGGTAAGAAGCCGGTGATCATTAGTGGTTCATTGTCTAACAAGGAGGAAGAGAAATTAATTCATGTGTTGAAAGCTAACAAGGAGGCGATAGGATGGGTTCTTTCCGATCTAAAAGGAATTAGTCCGGCCTATTGTATGCATAAAATTATGATGGAGGAGGATTTTAAACCGGTAGCTCAACCTCAACGCCGGTTGAATCCTACAATGAAAGAAGTTGTAAGAAAGGAAGTGGTGAAACTATTGGAATCCGGAATGATTTATCCTATTTCCGATAGTGCATGGGTGAGTCCAGTCCAAGTGGTACCAAAGAAAGGAGGAATGACCGTGATCACAAATGACAAGAATGAGTTGATTCTGACAAGGACCGTGACGGGATGGAGGATGTGTATTGATTACCGAAAGCTTAATCAAGCTACTAGGAAAGATCACTTCCCTTTACCTTTTATGGACCAAATGTTTGAAAGGTTATTGGGTCAAGATTTTTATTGTTTCTTGGATGGCTACTCCGGATACAACCAAATTTCGGTCAATCCGGAAGATCAAGAGAAAACGGCGTTCACTTGTCCTTTTGGAATTTTTGCTTATAGGCGAATGCCATTTGGATTGTGTAATGCACCGGCCACTTTCCAAAGATGTATGCAAGCTATCTTCTCGGACTTCATAGAAAAGACAATGGAAGTTTTCATGGATGACTTCTCCGTTTTTGGAGCTTCATTTGATCTTTGTTTGAAGAATTTGGATGCCGTTTTGAAAAGATGTGTTGAAACCAACTTGGTCCTCAATTGGGAAAAATGCAATTTCATGGTTACCGAAGGCATAGTTCTTGGTCACAAAGTCTCTTCCAAAGGAATTGAAGCCGATCGAGCAAAAGTGGAGGTTATTGAAAAGTTACCACCGCCAACAAATGTCAAAGGAATTCGAAGCTTCTTAGGCCATGCGGGATTCTATAGAAGGTTTATCAAAGACTTCTCAAAGATTGCAAAGCCTTTGAGAAATTTGCTCAACAAAGATAAGCCTTTTATTTTTGATAATGCATGTCTTTTAGCTTTTAATGAATTAAAACAAAGATTGACCACCGCACCCATAATCATAGCGCCCGATTGGAAACTTGATTTTGAACTAATGTGTGACGCTAGTGATTATACGGTAGGAGCGGTGTTGGGGCAAAGAAAAGGAAAATTTTTTCATGCTATACATTATGCTAGTAAGGTTCTTAATGAGGCACAAATCAATTATGCAACAACCGAAAAAGAATTACTAGCTATTGTATATGCATTAGAAAAATTTAGATCCTACTTAATTGGTTCGAAAGTTGTTGTTTACACTGACCATGCAGCGATAAAGTATTTGCTTACCAAGCCGGATTCAAAGCAAAGGCTCATTAGGTGGATTTTGTTATTACAAGAATTCCACTTAGAGATTAAAGACAAGAAAGGGGCGGAAAACTTGGTAGCGGATCATTTGTCAAGGTTAGTGAATGAGAAGGTAACAAACAAAGAAGAAGAGGTTTTGGAATCATTCCCTGATGAAAAGTTGTTCATGGTAGAAGAAAGATCGTAGTTTGCTGACATGGCTAATCACAAGGCATCGGGATGGATACCGGAAGATTGGAGTAAAAGTGCAAGAAAGAAGTTCCTTCATGATGCCAAATTTTATGTGTGGGATGATCCATACTTGTTCAAAATTGGTGTGGATGGTGTGTTAAGGAGATGTGTGACAAGGGAAGAAGCAATGAGAATCTTGTGGCATTTTCATAACTCACCTTATGGTGGACACTATGGTGGACAAAGAACGGCGGCAAAAGTTCTCCAATCCGGGTTCTATTGGCCAACGTTATTCAAAGATGCTTACTTGCATGCACAAAGTTGTGACAATTGTCAAAGCAGTGGTGGAGTGAGCAAGAGAAATGAGATGCCATTGACAAATATGTTGGAAGTGGAAGTATTTGATTGTTGGGGAATAGACTTTGTAGGACCATTTCCTTCATCTTTTGGTTGTGAGTATATATTGGTTGCGGTTGATTACGTTTCAAAATGGGTGGAAGCAATAGCGTGTCCAAAGGCGGATGGAAAGACCGTAATCAAGTTCTTGAAGAAAAACATTTTTACAAGGTTTGGAACACCAAGGATTCTCATTAGTGATGGTGGCTCACATTTTTGCAACACACAAATTGAAAAAGTCTTACAACAATATGGTGTGAAGCACAAAGTAACAACGGCCTATCATCCACAAGCTAATGGTCAAGCCGAAGTGTCCAACCGAGAAATTAAAAGAATCTTGGAAAAAACGGTTTCTTCATCAAGACAGGATTGGTCACACAAGTTGGATGATGCTTTATGGGCTTACCGTACGGCATACAAGGCACCGATTGGTTTTACTCCGTTTCAAATGGTTTACGGGAAGAGTTGTCATTTACCCGCGGAATTGGAGCATAAGGCATTTTGGGCCTTGAAGTTGCTTAATTTTGATCCTAAGGCAAGTGGTGAAATGAGAAGATTGCAATTGCTTGAGATGGAAGAATTGCGATTACAAGCCTATGAATCCAACAAGATCTACAAGGAGAAAGTGAAAGGATATCATGATAAAAAGATTGTGGAGAAGGAGTTCAAGGAAGGCCAAATGGTTCTATTGTTTAATTCAAGGTTGAAGTTGTTTCCGGGTAAATTGAAGTCGAAGTGGTCGGGTCCGTTCCGAATCAAGGAAGTAAAAGACTATGGAGCGGTTGTGCTTGAAAATCCGACAACAAATGAAAGTTGGACCGTGAATTGCCAAAGACTCAAGCCGTATCTAGGTGGTGAAGTCGATCGAAGTTCGGAAGCCGTTCCGATTTTTGATCCGTAAAGCCACCTCGGACCGTCAAGCTAACCGATGTTAAACAAAGCGCTAGTTGGGAGGCACTCCAACATTGTAAGTATTTTATGCTTTGCGTGTGTTGTGACTGCTAGGAAAGTCGGGAAAAATCGGGGCTTGGGGGACTGCTGAGAATTCTACAGAAAACAGAATTTCACTGATACCGCTAAGCGGCCGTCACGCTGCTAAGCGGCCAAACAAAAATGCAGAAAAAAAATATAGTGGGCCAGAGGGTCTGACCCGGCCCAGATCAAAAGAGAAACAAGTTATGAGGGGCTGAGCGGCCAGAAACCCTAGCCACCTCATTTCTCCCAAGTTTTCAAGTTCCCTCTTATCCTAACTCAATCTTTGCATCCATCATTGGAAGGAAGTTCTTTTGTTCAAATCATTTCCATCAATTATCTCTTCCATTTGTGTTTGCAAGGTAAATGTTTTGTTTATTTTCTTTGAAAAAGTTTTTGTAAATTGATAGCAATAGTAGTCAATGTTTAGATATGTTCATAAATATAGATTTTGGGTTTAGATTGTGATTAGGTTGTTGTTTTTGTGAACTAATTTCTGGAATGTGTGTTAAGAACCCTAGTTTGTGTAAATTAGGTTAGTGTAGTGATTAGGATAAGAATTAGTGTTAGTATTCATCACTGGTTTGCATTCTGATGCAGAAGGAGTGAAGAAAGTGTATGAATTAGCAAGTCATAGCAGACTGCGTTTCTGCAGAAATTTTTCTGAGAAATCGCAGGTCCGCTAAGCGGCCGTCACCCCGCTAAGCGGCTGATGACAGAAATTTTTTTCTGTTTCTGGTTTAGTTCAGGCACTCAAAGTTAGGTCCAGCACCATTAGTTAGCTATGTTTAATTGCAATATTATGTGTTTAACAGTGTGGTGTGCTTTTTGTTGTGATGTGCAGATGACTTCTCGCCAAAACCGAAGCAAAAGAGGACGATTCCCAGGCTCTAGTTCTGGACAAGCTCCCGTTCCCGAAGCACCCCAATTTGACAATGCAAGGTTTTTGAGTGCTGAGCATCAAGAGTGGTTTGGACGGTTGTGCGGAAGAAAAATTTTACCGGAGAAAATCTTTGATCTCAAGCCTAATGGGGATTATAGGCAATTTGTGGAAGACATGCACAATCGTAGGTGGGATGTTCTTTTGCATTCGGACTGTGGACCTCCGATTTTTTTTAATACCGGGCCATACCTCTGATCTGTAGAGATACGTGAACTGACTCTTTTTTGTCGCTTAATGCTTTCGCATTTTTGAAAATTCACAGAGTCGCCACCGACCTTTTATTTTATCCAATTAAGGAAAGGTTTATAAAAGAAACAGAAAAAAGACCTTTAAGAAATTCTGGGTAAGGGGGTAGGTTATACAAAGGGAAGGTGTTAGCACCCTTTGTATCCATGGTTATCCATGGGCTCTTAAGTTTGCTTAGCTCACTTGTTTTTCGATGACTTTTCAATTGCTCTGAAATTGCTCATATGTGGTTTCAAATACCTTTGTAATTTGAATTTTGTAATGATTCGTGTGTGGATGTATACAAAATGCTTGTTTATCTTTCGAAAGATGTTTTGAAAAGAACGTTAACTTTGTAATAACCCGTGTTTGGATGTATACAAAGTATTGTCTTTTTTGAAAGTTTTGAAAAATCAACAGTGTATGAGAATTTTGTTTGTTTTGATTTGAGCAAGCAAACTAGGAGGTCTACCCTGAGTTGTAAGGTCTTTATCCTATTTCCTTTAAAAATCTATCCTTTCACCGGATATAAAAGCAAGGTTCGATTTTGTACTCAAAACAGTGGAATTTGACTTTGATTTTGAAAGAATGAAAAAGGATTACCTGAAGAGGTGCAAATGTGATTGTGATTGGATTCAGATATTTATCTTTGAAGTTAGTGATCTAACGGTTCAATTTTATCTTTGACATACACGCAGTTTATATTTGCTGGAAATTAAAATGCGGAAATGTAAAGTGCGGAAAGTAAATCTACGCTATTACATCGATTATGCAGGAAATGTAAACTAGCCTATTTACATGAATTTGACATCCTATACATTTATCTAGGAATTTTAAATTGCAAGAAAAATAAAAGGCATGTTTTTGGATTTTTTATGATTTATTTTAATTATAATTAATGCATGATTAATTAAATTAAAATGAAGAAAAAGATGAAAATTGATTTAAACCTAGAAATTAAGCTTAAAATATGTACAAAATATTTGTCAATTAATTTTAAAACAAAACTAATTTTTTTGGAATTTTTGAAATTGATTTGAAATTGATTTAAGTTAATTAAAACATAATTATGCAAATAATTATACAAATAATTAAAACTTAAGAAGAAAATTATTCAAAATATGTACAAAATTAGCTTATAATATATAAACAATATTTAACATGAAGAACAATTTTTTTTATGATTTTTTGATTGGTTAGAATAATTAAAAAGCAAATATATAAATATATACTAATTAATTATGCAAAATATTGAAATTATGAAGAAAAATAAAATATTTTTATTTCATAAAATAGTATATTATTTTAGAAGTCTAAAAATATTTTTTGTGTATTTTTTGGATTTTTAAAACTATTTTTAATTAATTTAACAAAGAAATTAAAATAAAATAGAAAATAAAATAGAAATAAAAGGATACTGATCCTGTGTGGAAATTTATGAGGGAGTATGGTGTGCACGCGTGATCTGGAGCGTTGGATGAGTCATAAATGAGATCAGATGGTCCAGATGGTGAGGGAACATCACTTATGACACGCCTGCAAAACACTGAAACCAAGGGTTATATTTAAAAAAACGCGCGCGTCAGAACCAATAGGGAGGTGACACGTCTTCGTCTTCAACCTTCAGACAAGACTTTTAATAGCGCTTTCTTACCAAAAGCGCTGTAATTGGTTACTTACTAAACCTGCAAAATAGCGAATAGGATCAAACGTACACACAAACTTGGCGCGACCTATCAGTTCAATTCGTTTGGTCCATGCGAATTCAATGGTACTAATTAGAACCTCTAATTTTGCCTAATTTGGAAAGCCCTAATTTTGAAGCTATGAACCCTAAAATGGTGATTTCGTTTGTACACGTCCAAACTTCAATTAAGTTTCCAGAAATGATCTACACCTCAAACCAAACTCAATAGTATGTCTACATCTTGTTAAACGTGTGTGAATAACCAGATACGAATTGATTTTAGTTTGAACAAATTTTGACCTGTGTAGCTCGATTCAGTGAGCTTCAAGGCTTGTAATTGATTGAGATAGCTTCAGTGATGTTCAAGGAACGTGTTTGAGTGTTTAGTTTGAATGGAAAGTGACTTAAACTTGGAATTCGAATTTCAAAATTCTTTGGATATTTTAAGAGATTACAAGTGTGTTACAAGCAAGAGTTTTGCTCTCAATTTCTGTCCCTATTGTTACTGAAGTGCTATAGCCTATTTATAAGCATTAGAGTGCTTAGAAACTAAGCCAAAAGCATTGATGAGTTTTTTTGGAATCTTGACTTTTTCAACATTGGTAGCTTGGTCTTTAAGCCACCATGGCTTGATTTTCTTCTTCTCCTCTGCTGTACTTTGCTTTGGGACAGAGTTGAATGAGTCTTGCTTGGAAGACAAGCTATTCTTTATCCATTTCAATTTCTTTTTAATTTTAATCTTAAAATAAGATAAAATTATGCCAAAAATGGATAAAAAATGATGTGGGCTTAGCCTTGGTCGTGGGAGGCCCATAGTAACATGGAAATGATGTTTGAATGCTGAAAACTTGGCCCCATTTGGAAAAAATGCCATTTTGAACAATGTTGATTTCATGTATTTTCCCAAAATTTAGCCAACTTCAACAAGGTGTAAATCCCTCAATTTTTGTCATATGAAGGAGATCTTGCACTTTTTGGAAACCTCAAAGAGTCCTCTAACCAATGCCTTTGGTCTCATGTCAAAATGATTTTTGAAGCTCCTTGTGTGTCCTTTTGAAAAAAGTGTCTTTTTGTTGACTTTGAAAATGACCTGTAATGTCTTTGGTCATATTTTTCAAATGGTGAATCCAATGACCATGGGATCAATGGCATTTGAAAGATAATTGAATTTCCTTCAAAACAAGATTTGGTTTGAATTTTTTGGATGAAGGATGAGAGAGTTATGATCAGTCAAAGTTGAGTTGACTTTTCAGGCAAAAACCCTAATTTTGAATCTTAGGGTTTTGTTGATTTTTGATCTTTCCTTGATGAATTATGATCATCCAATGATCAAATGATGAATCCTTTGACAAAATATGGACTTTGACAAAAAATTTCATTTTTGACTGTCTGTTGACTTTTTTGGTCAAACGGGTCGTCTGTTGACTGTTTGAGCTGCTGACGGTGCGTCTGAGTGAATTGAAGTTTGAAAATTTGTATGATGGTACTTTGAGATATATGGATGTGTATGAAATCCATTTGAGCTCTCAAAAACTTGTTGCTCCTGTAAAAACAAGAAAAACCCTGATTAGGGACTGTTTGTGTAGGAGACAGTTAAGCGTACCTGATTTTTGTGCAGTGCTGAGTTTCTGCTAATCGCGTGATATTCAGAAGACTTCTAACACAAAGATCTTGGAATTTTGAATTGTGTAAGATTGATTTGATTGATGGTACAAAACACTGAGAATTGTACTGCCAGCAGTTTGGCTGTCAACTGACTGTCCAGGTATTGATGCAGCAGTTAGAGTGAAAAATCAACAGTCAAAGTTAATTTTCTTTTTTGTTGTTTTTTGTTTTTGTTTTATGTGAAAAATGAAAGTTTATTTACATGACTTGTTAAAAAAAACATAGACAAAATAAATAACTAATATTTACGGTATGCGGGCAAAATTACCGATAATAACCCTGAAAATCATTTAATGCACAGAAATAGGAATATTTGACTGGCAGAAAACACACAAAATATTATCTTAGTAATTAAGCAATATTATGACAAATAGTACAACATTTAATACTGACAGTACAAATATCACATACTATATTGAACAGTACGACGAATAAACGGTACATTTAAGAAATGAGAAATACGGCAAATTTTAAGAATGACGATTGATAACCCATGCTATGAACAATAACATGTAGATGATTGGGAGCATAACCATTGCAGGTCCACACTCCTCAGGACTATGCAGGCAGAAAAAAGTCATGATCACCGTAGCAATGGTGATGACTGCAAGAGACAGTGTCTCTATCCATTTTGCCATTCTTGTTAGGGAAGAAGAGAAGATGGATTATGAAGTGGAGATTTGAGAAATGAATTAGAATTTGATGTGAGATTTTATGGAAGGAAATGAGAGGTATTTATAGAATGGAAAGAAGGAAAGAGACGTTGGGGAATGATGTGATTCCGTACAAAAGGAAAATTTGAGTGGAAGTAAGATTTGAAAGAAAGTGTATGATAGTGTTGGAAAAAAGAGAGATTTGATTGGTGAAAAAGAGATTTGAAAAGATTTTTGCAAATAATGGAATATAGTACAAAAATTAGTGGGAAACAAAAGATAATAATAATCTACTTGTTACCAGTACAGTCTGAGTTTCCTGATTCTGCGCCTGCAAAAAGATTTAACTCTGTACCAATTGTGTCAGTACCATTTATCTGTAAATAAATAAATAGCATGTGTGAAGTAATAAACAGTATTTGGCGTTTGCGTAAGAATAAATTCAACTGCAAGCCAAATTACTATATAAGAAAAATTCTAAAAACTAAGTATTTCATATGTCAGGATATTTGTTGAAATAAAAATCCATGATTATATGAGACTCTTAATTTTCATATTGGAGTTTTCTTGAAAAATATGTGGGCAAATTTTGGGGTATAACAGTTGCCCCTATTCAATCTTCTTAAACCTGAAGAGATTGTCTGAAATCTGAAGGTAGAAGATGATTGAATATTTAGATGCCCTGAAAATTTGCACTTACCTTGATCAGAAGAGATGTTGGAAGTTGCATTTGAATGTCGTCTGCGAAATGTTGTTGGCAGATTGGAACATTACCTGAGATGGGCTTTCAGATGCCTCCTGGTAAATGGGTTGAGGGTTTGTTCATCAGAATGAATCCATTGATTATATCTTGATGAAGGATTTGAAAGTCTTTGTGTGGACTGTTTCGGAACCGTCCAAGGTTACCGCTTTAAGTCTTGGAAGATAATCGTTACGGAACTTGTCCAAAGTTTTTTTAGATTTTGGAAGTTGATCATTGTGGAACCGTCTGAGGTATCGCTTTAGATCTGCAACGTTAGATCGTTCTGGAACCGTCTGAGGTATCGCTTTAGATCTGTGATGTTAGATCGTTCTGGAACCGTCTGAGGTATCGCTTTAGATCTGCAACGTTAGATCGTTCTGGAACCGTCTGAGGTATCGACTTTGGATCTGTGATGCTAGATCGTTCTGGAACCGTCTGAGGTATCAACTTTAGATCTGCAATGTTAGATCGTTCTGGAACCGTCTGAGGTATCGCTTTAGATCTTTGATGCTAGATTGTTCTGGAACCGTCTGAGGTATCGCTTTAGATCTGTGATGCTAGATCGTTCTGGAACCGTCTGAGGTATCAAATTTAGATCTGCAATGTTTGTTTTTGAGTTGGTAAGTGATCAGAATGAATCTTCGGCTTGATTATATCTGAGAGAACTGTTCATGGAATTCAGGTGAACACTGCATGTGATTGAGAACATCTTTGTTGAAGATATCTGCCTACCTGAAAAATCAAGTTAGTGATATGCAATGTTTATGATGCATGTAAATGTGAGATATTCCCGGAGAAATATGCATGTTATGTTGTGTATGAATATGCGTATGAATATGCGCATGATGCATGATGTATGATGTATGATGTATGATGTATGAATATGTGAATGTATGAATGTATGAATGTATGAATGTGATGTCAAGCTTCTAATTGGAAAAATAAATTCCCACTAGTCAGCTGGACATGAATGTATTGTGATCGTTGATGATCTTTTGTCTTGCTTGAGTACCCTCGTCTGGGGAATTTCTTTGAGAACCCGGGTGTCCCGTTGAAGGATCTTTGACTACTGCTTGGGGAACCAAAGGTAACTGGAAGTTCTGATGCCCTTTCAAATGGGAATGAGGAAGATGCATAATCCTCCGATGCACTATCTGACCAAGTCCGGGTGCGGGGATCACACCTTCTGAAGATAGTAATCTGGAACAAACCTGCTGGGGAATAAGACTTCTTTTGAAGAGAAAATCTTTTTGAGGAATTTGCTGAGAAATGCGCTTCCCTTGGGGATTTCCTTCTGATGGAATGATGTCCAGATGATCGGGACATTTCCTGAATGCTATTCCTGTTTTTCCTGGTAAACATCAATCATATTCAAATGCATATGTTCGTTCAAAATTATCATTGGGATGCTTACGTATTTAAACAGAAAAAGTGAAAATATTGATTTTTGAAAGAGCTGCATTGAAAAGAGCCATGATAGGCGGGTTAGCACAGGGAGACAACAATCCTAGAAGTAGGAAACTGTCAGAAAGTTTTGAAAAATATTTATGAAGATAAATAGCTATGTGAAAGATATCCAGTCAAGTTTCAACTCTGCTATTGCCAATCTGTCTTCGAGCATCTCATCCCTCACTTGTTGGAAGAAAGTGATTAGACTGATCGGTGTCTTTGAGGTGTTGAATCTTGATGGTGAGTAGGCAGCTGAACGGAACACAGTTGTATGCTTCATTCCCTAACTTTTGCCTAGGCCGCCCTTTCAGGTTTTCAGCCTACCGGGATAGTATTTGTTTAGTCTCTAATTTTTGCCTGGACCGCCCTTTCGGGTTTTCAATCCACCGAGACGCTCATTTTTGCCTAAGTTGCCCTTTCAGGTTTTCAACTTAGCGAGCTGTTTTTTTTTTCTTTTTAAGAGAAGTATTTTTTGACTATGTCAGCATTCACAGGGTGTGGGAAATCCTCGCCATCCATGGTGGTAAGCAACATGGCGCCGCCGGAGAATATTTTCTTGATTATGAATGGTCCCTCGTAGGTGGGAGTCCATTTGCCTCTGGGATCACCTTGTGGTAAGATGATGCGTTTGACAACCAAGCCACCAGTTTGGTATGCTTGACTTTTGACTTTTTTGTTGAAGGCTTTGATCATACGCT